>NW_007735454.1:40396-41910 GCF_000696425.1 Galeopterus variegatus | reverse complement strand
TGTGTGTGTGTGTGTGTGTGTGTGTGTGTGAGAGAGAGAGAGAGAGAGAGAGAGAGACTGACTCTTGTAAATGGGCTTGCTTTCTTAATTTTTCTGCTTGTTTTTTCTTGAAGTATAAAAATGCTATTGATTTGGGGGTATTTATTTTGTACCTTGCAACATTACTGGAACTATTAACCAGCACTAAGAGTTTTTTTGGTAGAATGTTTAGGTTTGTCAATATATTGGATCATGTTGTCTGCAAACTGGAACAGATTGACTTTGTCCTTTCCAATCTGGATGCCCTTCATTTCTTTCTCTTGCCTGATTGCTCTGGCTAGTACTTCCTATATTATGTTAAATAGGAGTGGTGAGAATGGACATTCTGGTCTTGTTCCTGTTCTTAACAGAAAATCTTTCAGCTTTTCCTGATTCAGGATAATATTGGTGGTGGGGTTTTCATATTTGGTTTTTATTTTGTTAGGATATTTTCCTTCTATACCTAATTTACTGAGAGCTTTTATCACAAAGGGATGTTGAATTTTTTTTAATGATATTTCAGCATCTAGTCAGATAATCATATATTTTTGTCTTTGATTTTTGTTGATGTGGTGTATCACATTTATTAACTACTTTATGTTGAACCATCCTTGCATGCCTGGTATGAATCCCACTTGATCTTGGTATATAATTTTTTTACTGTGTTGCTGTAATCTGATTGGTAATATTTGTTGAGGATTTTTGCATCTGTGGGCATCAGTTGTATTGGCCTGTAGTTTTCTGTTTTTGTTGTGTCTTTGTCTAGTTTTGGTATCAGGGTGATACTGTCTCATAGAATGAGTTTGGGAGAGTAGCTTCCATTTGAAATTCTTGGAATAGTTTGAAGAGAATTGGTATTAATTCCTCTTTAAAGGTTTGATAAAATTCAGCAGCAAAGCCATGCAGTCCTTGGCTTTTCTTTGTTGGGAGAGTTCTGGGAACTGCTTCAATCTCATTGCTTGTTATTGGTCTGTTCAGGTTTTCTATTTCTTCTTGGTGCAGTTGTGGTAGTTTGTATGTGTCCAGAAATGTATCCATTTCATCCAGGTTTTCACATTTGTTGGCATTTGGTTGTTTATAATATTCCCTAATGATTATTTGTATTTCTGTGGTATCAGATGTAATGTCTCCTTTTCATTTCTGATTTTTCTTTTGAGGCCTTCTCTCCTTTTTTTTTTTTTTAATTTTTTCTTTTAATCTAGCTAATGTTTTTTTCTATTTTATTTATATTCTCAAAATACCAACTTTTTGTTTCATTTATCTTTTGCATACTTTTTTTGGTCTCTATTGCATTTAGTTTTGCTCTGACCTTAATGATTTCTTTCTGTCTACTACATTTAGGATTGGATTTTTCTTGTTTTACTGTTCTTTAAGGTATAGCATTAGGTCATTTATTTGATGTCTTTCTATTCCTTTGATTCCATTTATTGCAATCAACTTCCCTCTCAGTATTGCTTTTGCAGTATCTCACAGGTTTTGGTATAATATGTCTTTAT
>NW_007735454.1:36500-39482 GCF_000696425.1 Galeopterus variegatus | reverse complement strand
GTCCTTTTTTAATTGATTCTGTTTGGGGATCTTTTGGCTTCCTGGATTAGAAGGTTCTTGTCTCTCTCTAAACTGGGAAATTTTCTGTTATTTCCTTGAGTTCGTTTTCAATGCCTTTTACTTTTTCTTCCCCTTCAGGAATGCCTATGATTTGGATGGTTATGTACTTAAAATTGCCTGCTAGCTGTCTTAAATTTTATTTGTTTTTAAAATTCTCTTTTCCTTTTTCTTGTCTGCCTGGGTTATTTTGAAAAGACCATCTTTGAGATTTGAAATTCATTCTTCTGCTTACTCTGACCTGCTGCTTAAGCTCTCAGTTGTGTTTTTTTGTTTGTTTGTTTGTTTGTTTGTTTTTATTTCATTGAATGTGTCCTCAGTTCCAGGAGTTCCACTACAATCTTTTTTAAGGTATCAGTCCCTATGCAAATTTCCTCCTTCATATCCCGGATACTTTATTCTCATTTCATTGTGTTCTCTAATTGGTTCTTCTCTTCTCTCTTTGAGTTTTCTTGAGATTATTGCTCAGAATTCCTTTTCAGACATTTTAAGTGCTTCCTCCTCTATGGGTTCTGATACTTTAGAATTACTGTATTCCTTTGGTGGTGTCATATTTTCTTGTTTATTTGTATTTCTAGTGTCTCTTTGTTGGTGCCTGGTCATCTAGTAGAGCAGTTGTTTCTTCTTTTACTCCAGATTGGGATTGAAAAGCAAGACTTCTTCCTCTGTTTGTAGGCTCTGCTGGTGACTCTCTTTGTGTCAATGCAGACAAGTGTGTGATAGGCTGTTGGGTCCACCGCTGGCTGACCTGAACAGCTCTAGCCTCATTCCTTTTGGTGGGCAAGTGAATGGCCCGGATACCTCTTTCCCTCCAGTCCCCTTTGGAAGGAGATGGGGCTGGAGAGCCGTGAAGAGAGGTGAGCACAGCCGCCGGCCCCAACCAGTCCAGTTAAAGGACACTCAGATGCGGCAGGGGTTCTGTCGAGCAGTTCCATTTATTATCACACAAGCACTTGCTTTTAAAGGCAAATGGGGAAGGGAGGTTTTTACATCCTCCAATCAACTTAAAGGTTATGAGAGCATGCATCCTGTCTCAATGCCTAGCTATTGCAATCATGCAGTGTTCATAAGCGTGGAAGCACGTATTTGGCCAATAAGGGCTAAGGCAAGGTTCCCGCAGACACTCCCACCCTACTTCCTCCTGGAGCCGCTTTAGGCTGCCACGTTAATACGCCCTTGTGGGCCTATAATAGCGCCACTTGTAATGTCACTTAAGGTGGCGTTAGTTTTTAAGGCCCGACAATAGGCTCCCTGTAGGATGGTACTGGCTGTTACTATGACAGTGGGCAGTCCTTGCCATAGCAGTAGCTGTAGAGGTGGTTATAGTGAACCACCTCTGTGGAAATGTTTGTGGTGCTGCCCAATTGTGGGATGCTCACTCACCACCTGGTTTGGTGGCAAAAGGGGAGAGGGCTTCCAGCAGCTTCTAAATGGGTGCCTGTTTTGGGGGTAGTCACTCACCTCCTCATCTCCTCATAAGATGGCAGGAGGGGAAGGGGCAGCCAGCAGCTTCTGGCTGAGTGCCTATATGTGGGGTGCTCACTTGCCTCCTGGTTGGGTTGTGGGAAGGGTGGGGGCTGTCAGCATCTTCCAGCTTGCTGTATGTTTGTGGGGAGCTCACTCAGCCACTCAGCTCCTAGGTGGGCAGCAGTAGAGTAGGGTGCTGCTGGTGGAGTCCAGCTGGGTTCCTATTAGCAGGATGCTCACTTGGCCACTTGGCTCCTGGTCAGGCAAAAAGAGGGGAGGGAACTGCTGGTGGCTTCCAGCTGGGTGCTTGTTCATGGGGCGCTCCTTTGGTCACCATGACTCATGTATTTTAGCTATATTTGATGTGTGTCAATCTTTTGTGAGCATTATACTTGTTAATGTTCAGATTGTCCCATCTTTGAAAAGTGGGAATATCTACAACTTCATTCCTGAGTCCTTTTGGTATGACTTTTATATTCTTTATATCTTCCTTGCTCTGTGGTGTGTCAAAATATTCCAAGGAAATGGTATTTAGAGACTAGACTCTAAAAGGTGTGTTTATTGCTGCTGAGTTGTTTGTGCTAGCCTTTTTTCAGTGGATGAGATTCAATAAATATGAGGTACTTCAAAAAGTTCATGGAAAAATGGAATTGAATAGAATACATATCTCTCCATGAACTCTTTGAAGACACCTCATAATGTTTTAAATTTTTTTTTCCTTTATAAAAAAATACATTGTAAGTTCATTCTATAGTTCCTACTCAGATTTTTGACTACAGGGTCTTTATTTATCCTCATACATCATGCAACAGTTTTCTTTCTCTCCTGGAGAATCTAAGGTTGCAACTACATGAGGAATAATGAAATTAGAATATTATATTTACTTTACCCTAGAATGCATATACAAAATCTTAGAGTATCAATTCTAACATCCATACATAATGTTTACTGTAAATACTTTGATTGTTTTTAATTTATAGTAGGTAAATGTCACTAAGGTTTTAAAATCAGGTTATTATACTTTCAAATCCAAAATCCTGTTTCTCATCCAAACTCCACACATAAGCATTAACATCTTTTGAAAGCTCTTGCCTGAATTACCTTGTGATGGTTGTCAAATGCTAACTCTCTGTTTCCATCATCTCGTCTACATTTATTGTTTGGCATTTTATAGTAAAAAAAGCTTCTTCTTCTCCACATGTATTTGTATATTCATTTACATATTTATAGCAGTATGAATCTATGAATTCCTAATTTATTCAATAGGTTATAATCTCTTACTTTCATTTATTTTGATGCTCAAAATGAACTAGATTTAGCTAGTGAAAGACCTTTCAAACTTGGTCCTTCTTATATATTCTCATTTTCTGATGAGCATCTTCTTAAATTCTATTAAAAAAAAAAAGCAAGATTCTTGCAGAAAGCCTTATTTTGTATTTTCTATTTGCCAGCCCTGGA
>NW_007735454.1:26748-35775 GCF_000696425.1 Galeopterus variegatus | reverse complement strand
AGATAAGTAGATATAATTAAAGTTTAAGAATAACTCTGCTTAACAGTAATGAAAATTCTATATATCAATAATTGTGAGATAAACTTTTTTCGCATTTGGAAGGCAATTTATAACTTCACATACTTGTAATAGCTTAAAGTAAAGGCTAAGATTTAATGAACTAAGCATCCAACTTAATGTTGAAAAAGAACAAGAACATACAAAGATAATAGTAAAAAGATAAATATGGGAGCAAAAATATGTTTTCTAATACAGAATATCATTAAAGCAAAACATTTTGTATTGAAAATAAGCCTTTAAGGAAATTTATCCGAGGTGGCCCTACACAGTATTTTTTAAAAGTTTTCCAGGGAACACTAAAGTACAGAGAGTTTTCAGACCCATTGACTTAAAGAAAAGCATTGCTGAATTCTATATGAAAATTAAATATTTATATTTATCAAAGCATACAATAAAATTAAATAAGGGAAGATATTAGCACCACATTAATTAAGGAAAGATATTAGCACTACATTAATTTCTAGATGATATAACAAAACTTCTAAAAGTCAAAAGAACCATAGATTATCCAATAGAAAAATGGGTAAAATACACAAATGAGCAATTCACCAGAACGTAAAACCAGTGATCAATAATAATGTGAAAAGATGTTCAGTAACATTATGTGTCAAAAGCGCAAACTGATGTTTTGACATGATACAATTTATACTCTTCATATGTTTAAAAATAAAAGATAAAAAATTGAGCCATAATGAGTATCGGTAAGAATGTGTTGTAAAGGGAGCATTCAAAAAGCTTATAGGAGTTCAAATTGGTAAATCCTCTTAGGAGATTTACTAGCAATAAATAAGTCTAAAAATGTCCTTTTCATCCTACAATTCTGCAGCTAGGTGTTTTCTCTACTGAGACTCTTACATTAATACCTGGGGACTATGCAAGAAAATACAAAGATATTGGGTTCCTACAAACTCCAAACAACCCCATTGTCCAAAACAGGAGAAAGTATAAATGCAATGTAAAATATTTATTTAATAAAAATACACTATTATAGTGAAAATGAGTGAATAATAATGATGTACATCAACATGAATGTATTTCTTAAAGATAATATTAAATGAAGAGATGTCACAAAAGATTATATAAAATAATATATAATTTATATAAACAGACTAACAGAATTTAACAGTATATTGTTAGAGATGCATATATATGTAAAACAAAAGAAAGCAGTTTAGTTCACATTTTTAATATTGTATTTTTTACATGTATATATTCTACATATTATTTTAAGTATTTTAAATCATAAAATATTTCAAACTTATATGATTTATACAAATACATACAAAACACATATACACACACCTATCATGCAACTTTATTTTGTAATATGCATGTATAACAAATGATTTATAGTGTTAATATAACATCTCTTTAAATCACACAAAAATAGATTGATGATATCAATCAATCCCCAAATATACATTTTATCAATAGAGAATTAATGCAAAGTCTACTAAAAAATAAAACTATAATATATTCATGAAATATTCACGAAAAGTATTTGTTTGGAAAATAATGTGACTATCAATCTTTAGTTTTAAATGTATTTCAAATCCATTTTATATATATTCATTTTAGACTAAAACAAGATACAAAACTGCAAGTCACTCTGAGAAGGAACATATTGCCCATGCTTTCTTTACTTCCTTTTATGCTTTGCTGTATTTTATCAGGATATAGCTATGACATCTTTCAACATGTGTTAGTCCATGTTTTCAATCGTGAATCAAGGGAGATTCTGATATTTCATCAAACATAGGTATCTATGTCACTGATGAATAATTTTTGACCATTCCCCATGACTAGAAGTTATAAAATGAAAATCTAAACTGATTTATCTTGGAAATATTTTTGTAGTGATAAATATTTCTGATTAATTCCCCTACTCCCCCCAAAATTCAGAAATAATAATCTTACTAACTCTCACTTAATTTTTTCTCTTCTAATTTTAACAGTAGTGGTGAGATTTTCTTCCAAATCTTTAATTTGGTGCATGTTATTTGTATACCTGTAATCTTCGAAAAAGAAAATCTATTAAAAAATCAGACTAAATGACAATTCTGAGAATAAATGGCAAAATAAATGAATTGGGTTTAAAATAATTTCTCAAATCTATAACATTCTCTTCAAGTCCCTAAAACCATAGTTGATCTCCTTCATTTAGTAGACGTGCTTGTATCCTACTTTCCGTGAAAGACAGTCTATCAGGTATGAAGTTATTTTATTTTTGTATCACATACTTAGCGCCATCAAACTAGCCATCTTAAAAATCAATCTTAACCCTGAGTCTCACTCTATCATTCTAAATATCTCTTGATCAAGACATTGAGAAGTGTTTACCTTACATCCTTTGGACACTTCCCCCTTACTCCTTAATCTGTGTAAATAATACTTCTGTTAGTTTCATGTACTGAAACTGTCACAAGTGACATCACCAATGACATTCTCATTCACAAACACAGTGGATTCTTCTTAGTTTTAAATTGAGCTCCCTGAAATATTTTAAGCCTTTACTACTATTTCTCCTTTGACTTTTGAGAGAGGTTCTCCTATCATTCTTTGTTATTTGACCTTCTCCCTTCCTGTTCTTTCTCAGTTTCCCATATGGACTCTTTTTCCAATATCAGTCAATTAAATGTTTCTTCTCTTCAAATTGTTTCCTTTTACTCTTACATCACTATTCTCTAAGAAATGTCATTTAGTGTTTCACCATTGAGTGTGATTTTAGATTTAAGGTTTTCTTTTTTTTTTAGATGTAGTAATACCCCCTCCCCCCACACACACATTTTAGAACCATACTTTTTGATTTTTTTTCTTTAAAACCAACCATGTTGATAAAAACAGAACTAATATTTGTTTAGGGAATATACTCAAATCACATTTTATCTAATGAATATATTCGTTATATTTGGGAACTATAAGCATAATTCTTTTGTCCTTCTGCTATGTAATATTTAAATATTTTTTTTTTCCTTGTGCAATCTCTGGGTATTTTTGTAACATTTTTCCACACTCAACACTTACCCTAATAGATAAAAATTTCTAAGACCATTCCTACGGTGATGTGAGTCAACTGTCAGGAGGACAAGTGCAAGCACAAGATCTAATTCAAATAATTTATATTCTGTGGCTTCAAGCCACAAGTTCAATTAAAAGTGACATCATCGCCAGCTAAGTAGAATAGTAGAAAAATGAAAATGGGGCAGCAGTATAAATGGGAGATAATATCTTCCCCTGATATACCCCCCAAATATTTATGACATTAATTAATATTAAGCATATGAATTTCTTATTAAGGAATATTTGTTGAATGCTCTTTCAAGTAATAAGAGATTTACAATATGCTTTAAAAGTCTTTATCTACTGTTATTACTAAAATAAGACCCAGTAGATTAATGAAAATTATGAAACTCTCAGGTGCTGTTCCTGTCTTGTAATACTAGTTGATAAAAGTAGTGTAGTCAATATATTCCCTTAGTGAATACACTGAATTTTGCCTATACAGTAAGAAAATTTAATTTTGTATTCCATAGTACAATCTTTGTCCAACAGCAGACACTTAACTACCACCCATTTTTCATCTTTTCCAATTCTACCTTGCTCCAGCTAATTATATCACTAAAGAGAAGAATTGATAGTGGTTATCATCAGAAGCAAAGACATTGTTACATGCAGGTGATAGCCTCTGCTGTGTAGAAGAAAGGGATTTCCCATGATCGTGTCTATGTAACAAATTGGGGTCGGTTCCTTCAATAATGCCATAGTTGTAAAATTGCCCTCCAGCTACCACCCAAATCTTTGGCCTGGCATGCACCTGTCTGCACACGTACATAGCAGTTTTTCTCTAGGTTTTAGAGAGAAAAGTGATGTTCTTTTGGAATGCTGTGCCATGAAATTCTTTCCCCCCCCCCTCCTATTTTAGCAATGAAGTATTAAAATATAGAGTCAAAATGTTAGAAGGTGTACTGGGAAGACGAGTCAAACGGCCGATTAGACTTTGCTACTTAAATGGAAGGGATGTTTAAGCTCTTTCATTCCTCTAAGGCATAAAATCCACCTAAAGGTTTAGAAGTAAAAGTAAGAATACTGCAATGCTTGCTTTATGTCATATGTCTTTGCACACTTCCTTCATAAATCCGTGGCAACAAAAGATAGTACAGAAGATATCTGTATACTGGGTTTTGGTATATTTTCTGCATCTCATACAAAGAACAAATTTTACATGCTATCTGCATGTGAAACACAAATTCCTTCAGTCCCTAGTTTGACTGTCAGAAATCTTTCATGAAAAACACATTTTTTTTCAGGATGAAAACATTAATAAAATTATTTTCTCATGGTATTATATGGTGAAGTTGAAAGGCAAATTTGAATGTATTCATTATGTAGGTAATGATGGGAAAGTCCCCATGAATAATACCACTAATAATTTGATACTTGATAAAGTGTCCATGAATATATATTTTTAATGTTTTTACATATGGATAGATTCAGAGCTAAAACTTTAACCCAGTTTTTTAAAAAAATTATTATTATTATTCAAAACATTTAACCAGGCTCACAAGCTATTTTATATCCACAATCTACTAGCCAATTGCTTTTTTTTAAATATAAAAACATATTTTCAGACATTCATGTGCAAAAGGCAAAGCTAAATAGGATTCAAATGCTGTGGCAAACAGTTGATAAAGGTGGGGAGGGAGGGTGCAGTGTGTGAGTGTGTGTGTGATTGAAAGTAGGTAAATGTCAGCCTAAAAAAAGCAGGAGCTCCAAGTTAATAGGTATGCTCTAAGATAGTTTCCTAGCTTTCAAGGAAAGCTATTGTCATTTCTTCTTAACCCCAAGCCACTCTCTATCCCATATCTATTAAAGACTTGAAAATCAACAAAATTATATCAATACCAGGTGAAAATGAAAGGGTAACATCATGTCGGCTCCCAGATTTGGGTGATAATATTATTGCAATAGGGTGAAATAAAATTGTTTCTAGTTTTGTAGTACATAAAAAGACCTCTATAAATACTAATATACAGCTTTTTTGTTAACTTGAATTTTCATTTATTTTGAGCAAACACCTAGACAGAAGTGGGATTACTGGGTAGCATGGCAAGATTACGATTACACATAAAAGAAACTGCCAGACTGCCTGAGTGGCTACACTTTTTGCATGTCTAGCAGCAATACAAGAGAGTTCAGTTTTAATACATCTTCACCAGCACTTGACATTTTATTATTATTATTGTTACTACTGCTACTACTACTTATCACATTTATTTTTTAAAAATAAACATGACATTTACGTTTCAAGTACATCTCTTTCGTATTTAGTGTACCTTCCATTAGAAGGTCTTACAAAGCTTATTTCTCTCTTGATGAAATAATCACGGATTTTTCAGGCCTGCAATGGTAAAAAAAAGACACCAGAGTTTTTAGACAAGATACTTCCATCTGCTGGGGAAAGCTGGGCTTTCTCAGGTGAGATACTCCTATATTTAATAATTTGCTGTTTCATCTAGGATAGCATGCCCTCCTCGGGTCATGAGAGTAAGGCGGGGGTCATAAAGAGTTTAGTCACTAATAATTTGTATTAATATTTTTAACACAATGGCTATTAAAATCAACATTAACAACATAGTAGCCAATTTACACCTGAGCAATAAAGGAAATGTTAGAATGGTCAAAAAAATGGAGAGAATGACAAAGGAAAAATTATGTTCCTATATAGCATTATTATTTTTTATATAAAACTTGCCCATTAATTTATCTGTATATAAAAAGTGGTCTACTCCACATTTTCCTCATCTAACATAAACATTCCTATATACTTGTATCATTATAACATTATTGAAATATATAATCATGCATAGTCAAGTAAAATTTAAAAATTGATCAATTGTAGTATGTACAAATCTGGTTATATCACAAATATTTTATGTTACACGCTTAAAAATATTTGGGATAGCATTTAAAATTAACATTAAAATATTTGAAATTAAAAAATTCTTAGCTATGCATTAAAAAAAATGGGAAAGTTGCTGTAGTAGCCAAAATTCCTGTATGGTAATAATTTCAGGAGACTATTTTAGAAGAAATATTCACTCTTTGTTTGGCTGAAATTGTCACCTGATAAATTTAATTAACTTAAATTAATTGTTGGATCCCCGTGGGTATCTGAATCTGTAATTCATTCAGATCAATCCTTCAATTTTGCCAGTGAAAAAGTAGAGTTTAATTACAATTAGAGACAGGTAACTTCACAAAAGATGTGGATAGTGGAGATTGGTTTGAACAGAAGAAGTCTTTTAGTTTGATTTATTTTTGTGTCATACCATGGAAATTTTCTCCATCCTGACAGCTTGGAAAATATAAGCAATGTCTTTTAGTTATTCTAACACATAATCATATTTTAAAAATAGAAATTTAGATATTCCTGCCATTGTCATTCACTGTATTTTTAAGAAATGTCTTTGCCAGGGGACATATGTTAATTTTATTCAAAAAATTTAATGAGCAAGTGAATTTCTGAAATTCACTTAGATTTGTAATACTAATACAGTGAAAAAGAATAAACTGATCTAGTATTTAATAATGAGTTTTTTTTTTTAAGTGCAATTCTTCATGCAGAAATAAATCTTCATGCAGAAATATTTGCATTGCTTAGTTTTGCAGACGAGGGAATATGCTTTCCCCCTTTTGGACATTAATCTTATTTTTTAATGATAATGTTTTGCACTGGAGTTTTACTGCCCTGAAAAAAGGGGGAAAGTAATCTTCCCCAAACACTGTCTTCCCAAAATTGCTTTTAATAGGAGCAGCCCTCCTTTCTGTAGCTGTGCTGTGTTCTTATTTATTGGCTAGGCAAACCCACGTTACAGACTATTAACTATCTTACCCGAGTTCACAAAGCAATTCCACGTGTGTGAAGCGAACACAAACTAAAACCTCTATCTCATAAAGCTCACAGCCACAGTTCTCAGAATTCGTTGTGATTTTATTCTCTATCCATTCTCTAGAATCTCCCACCACACAATTGAAATACATAGCTCATAAACCTTTCTTTTGACTGATTTGTAGGTAAGTTAATTTTTCTCTCTGCTCTTATTTATTAGCTGATACAACAAGATATATTTAAATCTGTAATTGTCATTTAACTTTAAAATATGTTTTGAGATGAATTTTGCATTAAAAAATGGTGTACAAAGTAACATTATATTGTGTTGCATTGTGAGCAGTCATTAGGTTTGGTGAATTCGTTCTTCTCACTAATGTTTGTGTTAAATTAAAAACACTAAATTGAGATAATCATGCATGAATCCTGCATGAGGCATTAACAGTAGAATACTAGAAACAAAGCTGATATTTATTGCACTATAACTAGTCAAAGGGGAAAAAAACTTACACTGCAAACATTGTGTGATAATTTCAGTTCCTCTAGGAAAAAAAAAAAGTATTATTTCTATTCTATGTTAATACAGTACAGTGTAATTAGTAAAAAACTATAAAGAAAAGTATATTCAGGTGAACTAAAAACCAATGTTTTCTTGCAAAATCATTATTTTCAAGTAGTGAAAGACGTGTTAACTACAAAGCTATGCTGCTTCAACATTTTTAAGTTAGAAAAAAAGAAGTGAGGATAAGCCCACAGCAGCTTAATCCCATGGCATGTTACTAATAGGTACAAATCTACTAATAATGCATTTGCCCTTGGGAGCTTTGGAAAAGCTTACAGTACTTGCTCATGCCAGCAGAGTCATTTCATTCATCTGTTACCGTTTTCGTTGTTTTCCTGTCTACTGACTTTTAATAATTGAGATTGTATATTGTGCCCACTCCCTTCTCTGCAAACATTGACCCTTAGCTTCTGTGGCACTAGCCATCTGGAACTGTCTGCCCTCTTCTCTTCACATCACTGGGAACCTAATTCACTGCTTCCTAAAGTACAAAACTCCCATTTAGCTCAGTTGGACTTTAAAGAAAGATGAGTGGTAGATTGAACACTCATGATCTCCTGCCCAGTTTTGGAACACAGAAAAAATATTGCCATTCTTGTTAAAAAGGATCTGTTTTCCATGTTAGACATGAGCACATATTCAAAGGAAATACCAAATCAACAATAAGAGTTGATAAAATACACTCATATTAACTATTTGGAAACATATCCAGTCAGGTTGCATTTCTCTGAGAAACAAGAATTTTACATTTAAGCAAGAGTCACAATGCTTCCATCCTGTGACCAAGAGAGTTTAAGAATCAGTTCCATAAAACCACTGCATTATGGAGTTAAAGACTATAAATTGCATGTGTCAGATGGGTAGTCCCTTGTGATTTATCAATCACCACTATATTTATATANGGAAAAAAACTTACACTGCAAACATTGTGTGATAATTTCAGTTCCTCTAGGAAAAAAAAAAGTATTATTTCTATTCTATGTTAATACAGTACAGTGTAATTAATAAAAAACTATAAAGAAAAGTATATTCAGGTGAACTAAAAACCAATGTTTTCTTGCAAAATCATTATTTTCAAGTAGTGAAAGACGTGTTAACTACAAAGCTATGCTGCTTCAACATTTTTAAGTTAGAAAAAAAGAAGTGAGGATAAGCCCACAGCAGCTTAATCCCATGGCATGTTACTAATAGATACAAATCTACTAATAATGCATTTGCCCTTGGGAGCTTTGGAAAAGCTTACAGTACTTGCTCATGCCAGGAGAGTCATTTCATTCATCTGTTACCGTTTTCGTTGTTTTCCTGTCTACTGACTTTTAATAATTGAGATTGTATATTGTGCCCACTCCCTTCTCTGCAAACATTGACCCTTAGCTTCTGTGGCACTAGCCATCTGGAACTGTCTGCCCTCTTCTCTTCACATCACTGGGAACCTAATTCACTGCTTCCTAAAGTACAAAACTCCCATTTAGCTCAGTTGGACTTTAAAGAAAGATGAGTGGTAGATTGAACACTC
>NW_007735454.1:13459-25748 GCF_000696425.1 Galeopterus variegatus | reverse complement strand
CCAGTTCCATAAAACCACTGCATTATGGAGTTAAAGACTAAATTGCATGTGTCAGATGGGTAGTCCCTTGTGATTTATCAATCACCACTATATTTATATAATTCCTTTGGATTCAAGGAATAGAGACACTCTCAAGTAACCTCAAGTTACAGGAGATTTCATAACTATAAACAAATCAATGACAATATGATTTGGTCTTTTAATATCTCAGAATAACCAATACAACAAGGCCTAAAGGAAGAAAAGAAGAAATAGGGTTTGCAGAGACTACACCATAAAGGGTAATTAGAATTTATGACAGCTTTACCACATCGGTCTCTCTTACACCAGCACAAAAATATTTTATTAGTTATAAATTGTTATAAAATAAACCAGTTTCATTAATTGTGCTCCACAATTTTTTTTTTTTTTTGTTACCGATAAGGGGATCACAACCCTTGGCGTGGTGTTGCCCACACCGCGCGAGCACACCGGCCATCCCTATATAGGATCCGAACCCGCAGCCTCAGCGCTCCCAGCACTGCACTCTCCCGAGTGAGCCACGGGGTCGGCCCCACAATTTTTTCTTATTCTCTCTTACATGGTTTGAATGTTTGTTCCCTCCAAAGCTCATTTTGAAGCTTAATCTCCAATATGGTATTTGAAAGGTAGAACTTTTAAGAGGTAATTGAATCATAATAGCTATGCTCTCATGGATAGATTAATTAATTCATGGATTAATGGATTACTGGGTTATGATGGAAGTATACTGGTAGATTTATAATAAGAGAAAGAAAGCATGTAGACTACTCTTTTCTTCTCACCATGTGACTCCCTGCACCCCCTTGGGAATCTGCAGAGTCTCCACCAGGAAGAAGACCCTCACCAGATGTACCTCCTAAACCCTGGACTTTCCAGCCTCCAAAACTGTATAGAATAAATTCCATCTCTTTATAAATTCCCCAGTTTCAGGTTTTCTATTATGTGACAAAAAATAGGCTAAGAAACTATCATTCTCTCATTCTCTCTCTCTCTCTTTTTCTGTCTTCTCACTCTCTCTGTCAGGACTGACCCTAGGATGTGAGGCCCCAGGGCAAATATTTTTTCTGAGATACTTTTCTATATCCATGGTCCCATGAGGTATGGTAATTTATCAATATGAATTTAGAATAATTGATAGAGAAGAAGTTCTTATGTATTCAATGATTGTCCAATCAATACAGATGGAGATTCTTCATAGTGTCTAGGAACCATCTCTTCCAGTTCTGCATTGAAGAGTAAAAATTACCACAGATTCCTGGCTGTCTTCATATATCCTTCCACGATAAAAAGCTATTAAAACAATTATTACTATTGATGGTTCTTTCGTACTTGTTTGCATTGAAACAATATAAATTTTCTTGTCTCCGTGGTTCCCTCATATAATTTATTTCATGCTGATTGCATTGCATAATTACTTGTATGCTGCATCATTCATTGTGCCACCCATGAATGCTGGTTTTTGTTTTTGTTTTTATTTTTTCCAGGTTGTTACTGTCTTTATTGATAAATAACAAAAACTAAGTTTTCCCCAGAATATACAGGAAAGTATGGATGATGATTTACTTTCAGGTTGTGTTATATTAACCACTGGGAATATTTTTAGCATAAATGTAGAACAGCACATCTTTCATCTGTTTCTTCTCTTGAACTCTTTACACTGTAACCACTGCATTGTACAGGGAGAATACAATTGCTTTCCATATTGATGACATCATGATTCTGCCACCATGTGGGAGAATAGGCAAAGGGTTAATGGGCAATGCAAAAAAAGCAGTCCCATTCATTCAAAAATATCCATCTCAGCCCACGCAGCTGAAGATCCTCCTAGTACACAGCAACATGAATCAGAGGTAGAAGCAAACATCAGTGGAAGGGTCCATTAGCTTTGCAAAGTAGTGTTGTTAAAAGCTCTCTGAGGAATGAGGTGTGACCATCCCAAGGATAAACCAAATGACTATAGTGGACTCCTGACAACCAGGCTAATGTCCTCCTTTCTGACCCCTAACTCAGAACAATGTGAAACAATAGCATAGGTTGGAGAATCTCTCCATTGATGGCTCTTTTAAATGAGCCTAAGAGTTACTTTTGGCCAGGCTAGGAGAGTGAAGAAAAACATTTCTGGGTGGTGGATTCAAGTGACTAAAAACTTTCCAATTTTTGCGTGTTTTCTCTTCATCCATTGTTAGATTGAGGTGCTGCAAAGTTCGTCATTAAAAGACTTATGCCATTGAATGCCATTGTGACTGTCAGCAGAAGACCAGTGAAGCTGTTTGTGTTCCCTCTGCTTTCACATGGGCCAATATCAACCAAAGTTTGTCCATTTTCTGTAAGACATTACTTAAAGATACAACAGTTTTTTTTTTTTTTTTAAATCTAATATTTACCTGATAAATGCCTTAGTGGTATATGCCCCAGTGTATAACAGATTTGGAAAGTTACTCTATCATTTTTTTTTTTTTTTTCATTTAAAACATATTGTTACTTTTATAGCTTGGAATCTGTAGACTTACATTGCCTTCTACCTACCTAATTTGGCCAAGCCCAGCTATCAAAGGCTGTCAATGGCATCCTCCACTTCTAGTACCTCCAGTAGTAGCCTCCTTTTGTTCAAGGTCTAAAGACACAAGTTTAAAGAGATGGCTGACTCAGGTATTGCTTGAAGTCCAAAAGTTAAATGTCACCAGAAATGTGTTTTTTACTCCCTAATTTCATCTGTGTCAGTTTGATTCTCAGACATTTGAGGACTTCTGACAACCCTGCAACCATCATCCTTATGGTTGCCAGACCGATTGAAAGAGAATAGAAGCATTTCTGACCCATGGTTCCCACATGATTCTCCACTTAGAGATTCATCCTTACAACTTTGTGCACTGGTCTTGTGGGATCCAATTACCACAACCCTGGAGACAAAAGGAATCTTAATACTACACCTGTGTTTTGTGCCAGATCCAAACGTGTGTTTGTGGAGTGAAGTTCTTAGTACTTCCTGAACTACCAGTGGATTGAAAGTGAAAAAAAAAAGATGGTCCTTAGAGAGAAAGTCAAATATCATTTACAGAAAAATTGGGTGGACACTAGGCTTTTTATAGCAACAAACATCCATGCTAAACTTAAAATGTGTTACAAGTAATATGAAAAGCTAAGTAATATACCTGAGAATTGTTGGGTTAGTATGAGCAACATAAAAAGATTCTCTGTGTTCTATTCCCTATTTCATTGATGGGACAGTGTTGAAAGCTCCTATATTATTTACTGATTTAGTTTTCAAATTTCCTTTCGAAGAATTGAATTGTAGAGATTGTGAAAAGTAGAGAAACAACTTTACTTGGTTTCTAATAGTTTGCTCTATGGTGTACTTATGAATGTTGAAGGGAACTCTTAACAACAGTTCTCTATAAATCAGTCAAGAGATTCTTAGGACTGTACTGCAGGGCATTGTTACATATGAAGATTTTGTTATAATACCAACATGATGTCCAATCCAATGTTCTATAAATATTTTGCTATTAGATAAAGAACGAGATGTTCTGGTAAAGTATTTAAAGCACATGATATTATCATATTGTATTTAATTTTTAACCAACTAATTAGAATATAATAAAAGGGACTTAGTAATAGAAATGTATTCAGCATTTAATTTGATAAACTACATGTGAATTTTTGATGCAAGCTAGATATTATTTCCAGTGACCTATTGACCTACTTGAATGTAAATACAACCTTTCCATCTTATATATGTCTCTTGAGAAGCCACTCAATAGTTTCAAGGTGACATTTACAGAGAAATACCACTTACATTTGTTTGCTCTTATTTTTTAATATGTGCTTTTATTTTGAATATGTTATTTTATTTTTTCTATATGCTATGAGTAACAGCCAGTTCTCAAAATGTATTTTGAAAAGAATATACATCCAAAATTTACTGAACATTGTAGTCATTATCACAAAGTTCAATTTTCTCTACAGTATAGTAGTGTATAGAGGCCAGTTAAAAAATGCTTCATGATAAAATGTGAATAAAAACTGGTTCCATCTTGATAAAATCACACACCATTTTCTTTAATTTTGTATGCAACAGCATCTTTCCTTAATCTCCTGAATTTCTTAGTATGAAATTAGAAATTGCTAAAGAAGCAAAATAAGCCCTTAAATTACTTCACAGAAAACAAGCAAACTAAAATATTCCAAGGATATAAAGGCAGATACAATAACATAATTGTTTCCACCAAGAGAAGTAAGTGCAAAACTTCAAACCCTTTCTTACTCAATGTCTTCCCCTACATTATGACTGTAGATTCCATATACAAAATGCCTACAGCAGAATTTTAACTTGTTGCATGTAATGATCTGCTCTCCAGGGTGGTAATAAGAATATATGCATGTATACTTATTGGAATTCCCCAATTTATGTACATTCAGATGGCCAGATTTCAATTTTGTGGGAATTACCATTTAGTGTTCCTGCTTTGGCTTATTGGTCATTTTTTCTCTTTCATGAAGACCACATTAGCTTTTCCACCCCCAACATTTGAGTGCCCTCAGAGCGAAAGCACCATGTAATCATCATTATATCGTACAGCTGGTTCTAATAAAGTTAAATCTCTTCTATTTCACACCATAGTTTGTCATTTGCATTATTTTATAATCTCTTGCATCTTTACTCTTTTTAAAGATTCAATTATACAAATAGTATATAATTTATGCATATGTTCATTGTATGCCATAATTTTCAAAAAGTTATTTTATTTGAAATTAGGAAAATTAGCCTTATTAGAAGTTTCTGAGAGTTATCCTCTAAAGTATGTTGACAAACATTTTCTGTAAAAGGCTAGATAAATACCCAAGGCTTTGCTTGACCATTGTTATTCAAATTTGCCATTATAGTGCAAAAACAATCACAGACAATGGACAAATAAATGAGTGTGGATGTATTCTAATATAACTTTATATATGGAGATTGAAATTTGAATTTCATATCATTATCATAAAATTGTATTCTTTTTACATTTTTTGAAGATTTAAAAATGTAAAAACAAGCCACATCTTTAGCTTGCCAGTAGTATAAATAATGGGCTGTGAGCCAGATTTAGCACACAGGCCGTGGTTTGTTATTCTTGTGGTAAGACAAGGAAAACTATATATACTTAGATTAAAACAGTTTTCTCTTGCATGGGAAGGATTAACATCATGAAAATATCCATTCTACCCAAAGCAAACTACAGATTCAATGCAATCCCCATCAAAATACCAATGGCAAGGGCCGGCCCAGTGGCGCACTGCTACAGTGCGCCGCTTGGGAAGCACGGCGGCGCTCCCGCCGAGGGTTCGGATCCCACATACAGACCGGCCGCTCACTGGCTGAGAGAGGTGTGGGGGCAACACCGAGGGTTGTGATCCCGTTGCCGGTCCTGGTCAGTATGGGCGCAATCCTGAGGGTTGCGATCCGTTGCCAGTCACAAAAAAAGAGACAAAAAGGTAAAAAAAAAAATACCAATGGCATTCTTCACGGAGATAGAAAAACAATCCAAACATTCATATGGAACAACAAAAGACCCGGATAGTCAAAGCAATCCTGAGCAAAACATAAAGCTGGAGGCATATCACTACCCAACTTCAAATTTTATTACAAAGGTATTGTAACCAAAACAGCATGGTACTGACATAAAAACAGATACTCGCATCAATGGAACAGAATAGAAAACCCAGGAATCAACCCACATACTTACAGCCAACTGGTCTTTGACAAAGGCAGCAAAAGCATACATTGAGGAAAAGATTGTCTTTTCAATAAATGGTGCTGGAAAAATTGGACATCCATATGCAGAAAAATGAAACTGGATCTGTACCTCTCACCATATACCAAAATCAAGTCAAAATGGATTAAAGACTTAAATAGAAGACCTGAAACCATAAAATTACTAATGGAAAATATAGGGGAAACACTCCAGATAATTGGACTGGGCAAAGAGTTTATTAAAAGGACCCCCAAAGCACAAGCAACAAAATAAAAATAAATAAATAAACTGGATTATATCAAACTAAAAAGTTTCTGCACAAAGGAAACAATGAAGAGAATGGAAAGACAACCTACAGAATAGGAGAAAATATTTTCAAACTGTACATCCAATAAGGGATTAATATCCAGAATACACAAAGAACCCAAACAACTATACAGTAAAAAGCCAAATAATGCAATTAAAAACTGGGCAAGGAGATGAATAGTCATTTTTTTAAGGAAGACATACAAATGGCCAACAGGTACATGAAAAAATGCTCAGCATCACTAATCGTTGGGGAAATGCAAATCAAAACCACATTGGGATAATCATGTCACCCCAATTAGACTGTCCAGTTTTGAAAAGACCAAGAACAACAAATGCTGTTGAGGATGTGGGAAAAAGGGAACTCTTCTACACTGTCGGTGGGACTGTAAACTAGCATAGCCATTATGGAAAACAGTATGGAGGTTTCTCAAACAACTACAGATAGAACTACTATCTGATCCAGCAATCCCACTTCTGTGTATATATCCAGAGGAATGGAAATCATCACATTGAAGGGATACCTGCACTCCCATGTTCATCGCAGCTCTATTTGCAATAGCCAAAATATGGAACCAACCTAAGTGTCCATCAATGGATGACTGAATAAAGAAAATGTGCTATATATACACAATGGACTACTACTTAGCCATATAAAAGTTTGAAATTCTGCCATTTGCAGCAACATGGATGAGTGTAGAGAAAATAATGTTAAGTAAAATAAACCAGACAAAGAAATAGAAATACTGTATGTTCTCACTCATAGCTGGCTGTTAGGGAGGAGAGAAGGGAGGCAGGAGGTAGGGAAGGGGGGAGGAAAGAATGGAAGGAGGAATGAATGAAGGAAAGAAAGAAAGAAAAGACCACAATAATAGGTTGAACTTTCAGGAGAGAACAAAGCTAAGGATGCTAGAGATGGGGGGAGAGAGGGAGGGGGTTTGGGAAGTGATTGGTCAGGCAAGGGGCAAAAAGAAATATCACTATTAGTAAAAATGAATATACTAATAGTAAATAAAAATTTTAAAAAAAGAAAAAAAGTTTCAAGTGATAACTTAAAATACAAAATTCAAATGTTACAAGGTAATACAAAATTAAAAATAGTCACTCTTCCCATCTTCCCTGAAGTCTATAGTGCCATTATATTTTTTGCTTATTTTAAAATTTTAATGTAAGCATACACATATTATTTTTAAAAGTATACTACAAATGTACTAAAATCTAAAGCATCCAAGAAAACACCAGTATCTCATCATCAGACCTCCTTAACCAGAAAAACTGGTTAAAACACTCTCATTTTTAGTACTTCAGATAATGACCTATGTTAAAATAATATGATTAAACTATTTCAAACTATTTCATTTACCACCTTTCCTGTGCTCCATGTTCAACTCTCAATAAAAATATCATATTTTCATTTTTTTCCGTTGTTAGCATTAAAATTTCTATTTCTTACCCTGTTAAATATGAACAATTCTTTCTCCATTGCCACCATGTTTTTAGTACAATCGTAGATGCTTTATTAAATAAAATAAAAAGTAAAGTTGGAAATAATTTGTTTTGTTTTATTTTTACCAATTTAATAAATTAGTGACTATTTAAATGTTTATCATTTCTGCTAAGATTTATATAGAAGAATCAAGTTAGAAGGCATCTTAGTTAATAGACCATGTATCAAGGCTTTATTTCTGAGCAGCTTTTCTTTTTCCAGGCTGCTATGTAACATATATTCTAAAATGATACACTAAAACGTGGCATCAGACAGGCCTGGGCTTTTGGTGTTCCAAGTGTGTGCTGCTGATACAAATTTATGGCTGAACTTGTCTAGTGTATCATTTAGAGAATCAATTGTCTGCTGTTGGCTTCGTGGAATCAGCCTAGGTTCTCCTGCTCCAATCTGGGTGCTTTGCTCTCTATGATTGAAGCACAGCTGCAACCTTGGAATTTCTCTAATCTGCTATCATTTGTTAGGGCTACTATTTTATGAACACTATATCTTCTTGTTTTAATTTATTTTCTTGATTTGTAAGACTGCATCTTCTTGTAGTTTTCTAAGAAATCATGCAAGGTAAATTTTCTGAATAATTTCATGTTTTTATACTTGGAGAGTATAACTAGACATAAATGGCAAACTGAAAATCACTTTCCCACATGCATCCTTTGTACTCTATCTTCAAGTGTGGTTCTTTTTTCCATGAGACGCATAACCTTCAGTCTTTGGGAATTTTTATTATACTACATTGGTATATTACTCTTCTTTCTTATTTATTGTACTGTCTTAGAAGCATATTATTCTGATATGTAAACTGCAAAATCATTTTCTAATTATCTTATTATATTTTTTGTTTGTCTTTTCCTACTACTTATTGGGAGTTTGACATTGTTTTTCAAATATTCTATTGAAAAGTATTTTATATTCTGGCTATTAATTTTTCTTCCTAATCTCTTAATTCTCTGTTTTGTTGTTTGTTTGCAGAATTCTGCATTTGTTTTTAAACTGAGGTAAGTCTTTCCATTCTCCTCCTGAGGATATTGTTCCATTTAGAAAAATGTTCTCCTGTTATTCCAAATAACTTTTTTTCTGAATTCTTTTATTCTATATTTTGTAGACTTTCATGGTTGGATATTTTCGCTCATAACTTTTGATTCTTGGTTATCTCTGTATATCAAAAAGAAGAAAGTATTAAAGTGCTCAGAAATTTTTGGCTGTGCATTGAGCTAGTCAACTGGTTGTGTTCAATGCACAATGATAGTGGCAGCAGCTATTTTAATTAGGTACCTCACAGATTTCAGTAGATGGAAGTCTTTAGGGTTCTTTGCTTTCTACTTATAAGAATTATCTGATCACTTGCTTAGAGGAGAGCTGCCTTAGTACTTATGTTCTGGATAAAGTAGAGGAACCTAATGATTATATATGTACATATATGCACACACGCACATTCTTTTAAACTGATATTTAATTTGTATGCAGTAAGGTGCATGAATATTAAGTCTGTGGCTCAATTAATCTTGTATCTATATGAGTATATAGTTATATGGATTAAGATAGAGAATGGTTTCAGTATCCAACAAGGCTCCCTCATATCACCTTCCAGACAATATGTGGCTCAAAGTAACCACTTCTAAGACCTCTATGACGATAGATCAGTTCTCCTATATTGGAATGTAATGTAAATACAGTCAAATGGTAAATAGTTTATTATGTCTGGCTTCTCTTGTTCATTGTTCCCATGGAATGTATCCATGTTGTTGTGTTATTAGTGGTTAGTTCTTTTTCACTGATGTGCAGTATGACATTGGGTGAATGTACCAAAACATATTTATCCATTTTCTTGTTGATGGGAATTTGGATGGTTTCCAAGTTGGGGCTTTTATGAATAACACTGTAATAAACATTTGTTGCACTTGTGTTTGTGTGTGTTTGGTTTTTGGTGAACATATATATTAACATCTTTTGGATATATATTTGACATTGGAATTGTGGGGTCACAGTGTAAGTATACATCTTATTAGATTCTGCTAAAGAGTTTTCTAGAATTGCTGTAACAGTTTATATCTCTATGACAAATACATAAGAGTTTCAGTAGATTTACCTGCTGGCCAGTGCTTGGTCTGTCTAATTTGAACTTTTGTCCAGTGTTAATGCTAGGTATTACTATGACAGGCCGATTTCAGTTTGCCATTACTCCTAAGGTGTAGCTTTATTCCTCAAGAGAAGGCTTTCCTCTAGGGTATGAAGAAATCATGCCTTAGGTGTTAGGACCATATCCTAGGAGTAAGAGCCCTACACTAAAAGGAAGATCCAATAGCTAAGATGCCAATTCTTCTCCAATTGATTTGTAAATCCAATATGGTGCCAAATTCATCCAAGTATCCTTTTTGTTAGTGTTGTTGAAATTTCCAAGCTGATTATACAATTTATGAGGGAAAAGGGGCACTTTAAAATATCCAAAATTCATTTTGAAAAAGAAAAACTTTCTAAGACTCACTGCCTTACTCCAAAACTTATTAAAGAATTTAGCCACATAGTAGTAGGTGAAAATGAGTAGAGGTTAGAGAAACTGAGTACATGGATGTCCACAATTTGAGAAGCTAAAATTTGTATGTTTCTCAACTAATCTTTGTAAATCACTCAGAAAATTATTATATGTTGTGATGGAGAAAATAATTGTCAGCTAATTATCACATTACTGTTATATAATTAACAGTAATAGCTTGTTATATGCCAGACATTTTCTAAACACTTTACATGTATTAATCATTATAGCATCCCAGTATGTAGGTGATGTTATTGACCTGCACACTATGTGTATGTATGTATGTATGTGTGTATATATATATATATGTATTATTTATATATATACATATATATATATATATATATAATCTATGTGTTAAGATGTATAGACAGATGAAATGAGATTCAATTCAAAAATTATTTTCCCTCTTTTATGAATATTCAACGTAAGTATTCTAGAAGTATGAATGGGAAGATGTGGGAATGTCTTGTATCCATAGTATGAGATGTTGAGTAAATAAACAGCTTTTGTTAATCAGGGTTATAATTTTTTTTCAAAAATTATTAGGCATAGTTTAATGCAAATAGCTATAGAGATCATTCTAAAGAGTGTTCTTGACAGTACTATAGAGGTGGTGGTAGAAAGGGAGAGTTGTTAACCATATAATGAGGAATGAGAATGGTTTATTTTAGTCCAAATATTTACATAGTTAAATGCAAATTTGAATCTGATAATTATGGATAAAAATCCAGCCTACTATTTAAGTTAAAAAGATTTTTGAAATTTGAAGGGCTTAATCATTTTTTCAAATATTCTTCTCTGTTTACTAATTATAAAGCAGTTAAGATATTGCAATATCTACAAAGAATGTTACTCTTTTAAACAATGTAGAAAAATCTTGCAGTATTTGGAGGTTTAGCAAAAAAATTGATGATCTATTGATATAGAGATTCTAAACTAGGTGTAGAAAATTTAAATGTCTGTTGTGGCTAGGATGAGATCATAATAGAGAGACTTTGCCGGAGTACTACATAAGAAGTAGTAGCAACTATAGAAAAGAGTAGAATAAAATCTCAGCCTAAAGGCATTTAAAGTATTATTTGGCTAGGATCGAACACTTGGCCAACTTTCCAAAAGCTATCCTACATTAGCACATATCACATAGTTACTGGAGTGTTAGCTGCCAAAATTATAATGCAGACATGTGATTCTGTTTTAGCATTTATTTCCAAAACTAATTGTAGAATATCCTTCCTCTACCATAATAGAGGTTCAGAAAACATAACATTAAAAAAAAAATCTGTAACAAATGAGGTTTTAAATTTCCAAAAGCATCAAAAACAAAATAAGAAGGGCTGTTTATTATGAGCACATCATAATGGCATATTGACAAAGGGTAGAGGGAGATTGTAAAAGTAGTTCTGTTCTAAAAGCTGTGTCACTACACCTATAGCCTGTATTACATGCATATTCAGAAATATTAGTATTTTTACAAAATAAGAAGGGCTGTTTATTATGAGCACATCATAATGGCATATTGACAAAGGGTAGAGAGAGATTGTAAAAGTAGTTCTGTTCTAAAAGCTGCGTCACTACACCTATAGCCTGTATTACATGCATATTCAGAAATATTAGTATTTTTAAAAACTTCATAATATCTTCCTATGTAAAACACCTTAACTTGCGTAAAGTATAAATATTTTAAAATCTCAATATACTGTAATGGGAAAAAACATAAATACTCCAAATACCTTTTCAGCCTAACAAATTGAGAATGTTAATTATAAGAATATTTTGCAGTAGACTGATAATGGCCAAGAATTTCAGAATAAAAGTTAATACACCATAAATGAAATGAAAATATGTATAATAGTAATTTCAAAATTTGAATAATATATGTATACAAATCTTAAAGATAGAATAGCATTTTGAAAATAAACAAGTAGATAGGCCTATTACTTCTGTTACTGCTAAAGCCAAAAAGTGTGATTACCATCATAAATGAGAAGGCTGAATTTTATTTCATTGACAGAAATGCTCAAAGGAATATAAGAATAGCACATAACAGTATTCAAAGTATACAAAATTTGGAATATTTTCATTAAATAATATAAATTAAAATAGATGTAAAAACCAAAAAAAATTACAATTGTTCTGTTTCATATATGTATGTTCCTCTAAAATTAACAATTTATCTTTAAAAAATAAAAT
>NW_007735454.1:11409-12654 GCF_000696425.1 Galeopterus variegatus | reverse complement strand
ACGGAAAAAAAAAAAAAAAAAAAAAAAAAAAAAAAAAAAAAGAAATGCTCAAAGGAATATAAAAATAGCACATAACAGTATTCAAAGTATACAAAATTTGGAATATTTTCATTAAATAATATAAATTAAAATAGATGTAAAAACCAAAAAAAATTACAATTGTTCTGTTTCATATATGTATGTTCCTCTAAAATTAACAATTTATCTTTAAAAAATAAAATAAAAATGTTTTGTTGTATGAATGTGAAATGTTTATATCAAAATTATTTAAATAAAAGCATTTTAAAAACCCCCAAAATTTATACTGAGGTAAATTATAAATCAGATTCAATAGTTAGGAAACTCTTGTATGTTATGCTTCTACAGCCCATTTTTTTTCTAAAAGTTTCCATTGTTTGTGATAAAGACAAAAGACTCACAGAAAAACCACTGAGAAGGATTAACGTGAATTAGCTAGCTTCAGTTCAAACTAAAGATGTCCAAACATCAAAATCAAGCTTTAGCTCTCATATTCAAAACAGAATCCCTTTCTGTAGTATTCCTGTTGACATATCCATTTTCTCTGTTATGAGAGTTCAAAAAAAAAAAAAAATGTTTTTTGAATCCTCTCTCTTCCTGCCAAACACTCATTTGGTAGCTATGGGATTTGAACATGCTAAATAATCTGAGGCAATTCCCTGAGCCCCTCTGGGTTTCAGTGTTCTCATCAGTTACNTGCTAAATAATCTGAGGCAATTCCCTGAGCCCCTCTGGGTTTCAGTGTTCTCATCAGTTACACGATAAAAATCATGTTTTTGTGGAGATTATATGCATTAGTGAATGTGAAAAATGTTTTTAAATATTAAAAGATGTCAGGTACTGTTATTCTCATAGGAAACAAAGATACTGTACTCTCTCACTAAATGGATTTATAATAACTTTGGGACAACATTATTTAGAAAGCTAACCTTTCAGTTCCTGGCTTGGATTGTTTAATTCTTAAAATCACATTCCCCTGTAGAAAGGTTGAACTTTTTAGGATGCATGAAGAAAATATTATCTCAAACTTTTTGGTGTATCATTACAACTTTTAAGCTTATTGTTATATTGGGAGAGGCAACACATTTTAGAATTACTATGATTTAAGTTTTATTTATTTTTTTTGTTTGAGATTTCAATTCATTGGTTCAATAGTTACACCACGAAATAGATAATTTATGGCTTTTGAACAAAAGGGTCTATATGCAATATCATTTAATATAAAAA
>NW_007735454.1:7978-10253 GCF_000696425.1 Galeopterus variegatus | reverse complement strand
AATAGATAATTTATGGCTTTTGAACAAAAGGGTCTATATGCAATATCATTTAATATAAAAAGCATGAAAGAGTTGAATCTTCAATAAAATGAAATATTAGTGTAATGAATATATGATTTAGATCATAAAGTTTGTTCTAAGTATAATACTGAAGAAAATTAACCAGTAACAAAATCTTAGATGTATGAGGGTGCTTCAAAAAGTTATAGAAAGATTCATATTATCTTTTAATTATATTTTTCCATGAACTTTTTGAAGTGCCCTTGCATGACTTCTTTTCACATATTAAAAAATCACTTTATCAAAATTTAATATAATGGATCACATGTTGCTAGGTATGTGAAGTGCTCATGAATGTGCTGGGTTCTTTTATAGTGAATTAATTATTTCTAAAAAGGCTTGTTCCAAATTGTACGGCAGTTCTACCTGTAGTTCTTTGAGGAACCCCCATACTGTTTTCCATAATGGCTGTACTTACTCACAGTCCCACCAACAGTGCAAGAGGGTTCCCCTTTCTTCACATCCTCACCAGCATCTGTTATTCTCTGTCCTTTTGATAATTGCCCATCTAACTGGAATGAGATGATATCTCAATGTGGTTTTGATTTGCATTTCCCTGATG
Source organism: Galeopterus variegatus (assembly GCF_000696425.1). Classification (NCBI taxonomy): domain Eukaryota; kingdom Metazoa; phylum Chordata; class Mammalia; order Dermoptera; family Cynocephalidae; genus Galeopterus; species Galeopterus variegatus. The sequence continues at coordinate 9,631 of NW_007735454.1, read as the reverse complement.
ATTAGCGATGTTGAGCATTTTTTTTCATGTGTCTGTTGGCCATTTGTGTATCTTCATATGAGAAATGTCTATTCAGCTCCCTTGCCTATTTTTTAATTGGGTTACTTGTTTTCTTACTGTTGAATTGTTTGAGTTCTTTGTATATTCTGGATATTAATCCCTTGTTCGATGTATAGTTTACAAATATTTTCTCCTATTCTGTAGGTTGTTTTTTCACTCTGTTAATTGTTTCTTTTGCTGTGCACAAGCTTTTTAATTGGATGTAGTCTCATTTGTTTATGTTTCCTTTTGTTCCCTGTGTCTTTGGGGTCTTATTCATAAAGTCTTTACCCAGTCCTATATCCTGAAATATTTCCCATAGCATATGGGTTCTTGTTTTATAACAAGAAATAATGAAGAAATATACGTTCATTTTAACATACACCAATGTTTTAATCAATGGTAGAAGTGTCTAATATAAATTTACCTGTCCACATCTTTGAGGCACATGTAAAACTGTATTTCCCAAGTTCTATGCACTTGGAAGTTGCTATGTGACTAATGTTAGCCAGTGGGTTGTGATCAGAGATAGTATTTGTTGCTTCTTGACCAAAGCATTTAACTGCCACTTTGAGACCCCACCAGAATTTTGTAACCTCTTACATTGAATAAGAGGGACAACTGTTCAATGTGATGCAGTGCTAGAATAATGAAGGGTTTCCTAGGTTCCATCATTGCTTCATGGAAGACAAGTGTCCAAGGATTTGCCTAGAATGTTGTGAGCGAAAAAAAATCTTTGGTGTGCTACATCAATGATATTTTTGCACTGTTGAATATCAAGGTATATCCTAATCTACCTGATAAATATAATAGACAAATAGTAATTCAATTAATTTGTTAATTAGTCAACATTATGGTATGGTAAATACAAGTAGTCTAATCACTACAATGTAATTAAACATCCATGACTTTGAATATTACTGGTATGAATACACTATGTGTTAAAAGACAATTTGTATATTTGAATTAAATCCATTTAAAATAAAGTTTATAACATGATCACAAAATGACTTATACACAGAAAAAACATCCATAAGTGATCCAGAAGTGAAGAAAGCTATGCTTTCTTATCCTAATGAAAATATAAAATATTGAAATAGAATTCAAAAAAAAATAAAAATGTATTTGAAAATGCCAATGATGCAAGCTATTTCAAAGTTTATAACCTGAGGTATCTTTGCTAAGAAAAAAAAAAACAAAAAAAAGACTTCATAACTTCAGGAGGTCAAAAGAGCCTGTGATTCATGGTAACATTGATTTAAAATGTACCATAAATGCAAAGTTTAGCTATGAGATTACAGCATTCAGGATAACTGTTATTCTCTTACAGCGAGGTTATTTGATGCCATAAAGCATGATGGCACAAATATTGTTCATTTATGTCACCATAAAATGAACTTACTGTGGAACAATCAGTACTACTCCTTATAATATCTAGTCTTAACATTACTAATTGTATCAGTATAAACCAATTTTATAGTGATATAAAAAGTAGAGATAATGCTGTCAGGCTTTGGTATTAATGCTTCAAATAAACACACTAACATATGGTCTGAGTAAATCTCTTACAAACTGATATGCAAAGACCAGGTAGAAAAAAAGCCAGAATAATCG
>NW_007735454.1:3918-7456 GCF_000696425.1 Galeopterus variegatus | reverse complement strand
CATATGGTCTGAGTACATCTCTTACAAACTGATATGCAAAGACCAGGTAGAAAAAAAGCCAGAATAATCGGTTATAACTCCCAACAAAACAATAGAAAGTCAGAGCACATCTCTGTTAAACATTTTATATCACTTCATTTAACAAATAAATGAGTTTATTTAACGTGAAATGGCGACAAACAGCAATCACAACATTTTTTCACAGAAACAGAAAAGTCGTATGTCTTCTTGTAAGTCAATATGTATTTGATTGGAAAGAAATATAATAATTGCTTATTGATTCAAAAATTGTTTAGAGTAATCCTTTTAAATAAATTTGTGTTGAAAGAGAACATAAGCCTTTAACATGATATTCAATGTCCACACACTTTCTAAAATCCTCTCCACAGGAAAACAAAATTAAGTATAAGATGCATGTTTGAGTATCAGCAATACACTGATAATTTAGATCTATAACATAAATTATTTATCACTACTCAACTTTTCCATCATTTGTGAGATGCAGTTATATTTCAAACATATCCGTAAAATGGTAAGTCATGCTCTTCAGTACTCCATAGCTTGCATTCTTGACAAGTTTTTGAAGGCAAAAAATGTCAATGAAACAGCCCCATAAAATTATGGCAAGTTTTGCTCAATACTGGATATTCTTAGTTAAAGTCAAGACAATCCCTATACCAATGCAGGCTAAAATGCCATTAAAAAGTAAGAACTAGCTCCAAAGGATAAGGTCTACTGAAAAATAAACCAAAAGAAAGCAGCACATGTTAAATAAGAGCCTTAATGTAATGCTTTGATGTTTATCATGCATTTTCACCTTTAAAACACATGCTTTGTGTAAACCCAAGTACTCATTACAAAAACATATGGCACGATACTGACAAAAGAACCAAAATTGTCAGTCAGAGAAGCTGAGTGACATCCCTAATGATCACTAAGATTAGCTTTGATAAAATTAACAAAATTTATCCATTCTTTATCAATGTTAGCCTATAAATCATGTGACTGGAAAGTGTGAGATGCAGTTGTATTGGCACACTTTCTGTGGACAGAGGAAAAAATGATTATAGGAACAACAATTGTGGGAGAAGAACAATCGAACATAATCCTTGCTCATGGATCTTACAGTGCATGAGGAAAGACGAATTAATTAATTAGTATTAACCAATTATATCAGAAAACCTAACTCAGGTGTTCAGGGAAAACCTTCCTGAGAGTGTGACATTTAAGCTGAGACTTTAAGAAAGCATAGGATTTAATCAGCAAAAGAGTGTAGAGAATAGCTCTCAGGCAGAACAAAAGGTACATATGAAATATCTAAAATTTTTGAAAAGGAATTATCAGTATGGCCAGAGCATAATGACAGATGGGGTGAATGACTTTGGATGAGGCTAACAAGGGAGACAGGAACTGGGTAATACAGGACTCTGCAGGGCGTGAGTATTTTATTTTAATGGGAAATCACCAAGGAGTTTTTGGCTACAGAACGAAATTATCTAATTTATGTTTTCAAAAGCCCTTTTTAGTAAAAAGGTGATCTGCAGGGCGTGAGTATTTTATTTTAATGGGAAATCACCAAGGAGTTTTTGGCTACAGAACAAAATTATCTAATTTATGTTTTCAAAAGCCCTTTTTAGTAAAAAGGTGTAGGATAGATGGAGCAGAAGGGAAAAAGTTCAGTTAGAAGGCTATTGCAATTACAGACTATTCCCAAAACAGCCCTCAGAGTGATTTCATCAAAAGATTGTTAGATCACAGCAATTACCTTCTCATAAGCCTGCAATGGCTTCCTATGTCACTCGGAGTAAAAGCCAGAACCATTCAAACAAAATTATAAATCCTATATCACCCTGACCCATTACTTCTCTTGACCTCTCCTCCTTTCCTCTTCTTGTTGCCCATTCTATACCAGCCATACTGGCATACCAGTCTTTAAATGTGCTGAACATCCTCCCATCTTAGGCCCGTGGAAACCGATAGTCCCTCTGTGCAGATTTCTCATCTCTCGGACAACCACATAGCTGACTCCCTCGCCTCCTTTGTTAATCTTTGTTAAAATGTCACTTCCCCAATGAAGCTGTCCACAATGTTAAGATTTACAAATTTAAATTAAAAATTTAAAACAGATGCAATGTGCACCCCAACCTTGAGCATACGTTATTTACTTATCCTGCTCTACATTTTTGTTTACCATTTTTCACTGTCTACCACAGAACAACCACAAAAAAATAAATAAACAACTTATTAGGTTTATTGTTTATTTTCTAAAACTTCAACTAGTATAAAAACTTCACAGTAGCAGCGATTTGTTCCTTGAGGTACCTCTAGTGCCTAAGATCCCAAGATAATGTTTGAAATGCATGTAAACAATAAATATTTAAGAATTAATGAATGAATAAAGCAACGGAGATAGATATTACAAAATAGATTCTTCCCTATAGCCTCCAGAAGGAAATACAGACCTCCCAACAACTTGATTTTAACCCAGCGAGGCCGTGTTGGACTTCTTATCTATAGAATTCTAAGATAATAAATTTGTGTTGTTTTAAGCCACTAAGTTTGTGGTAATTTGTTATAGCAGCAATAGAAAATTAATATACTTGTCTTACACTCCTGAGAAAAATTTCAAGTCATGTATACAATTTTTTATGTATTGCTGTATTTAATTCACTAGGACTTTGTTAAGGATTTTTGTTTTTTTGTCTATATTCATAATGGACATTTACCTATACTATTCTCTTTCTGTGTTTTCTTTGTATTTTTGTTATTAGGATAATACTGGTCTTGTAGAATGTATTGTTGGGAGGAATTCCCTCCTCCTATTTTTTGTAAAAGTTTTTGAAAGATTGGTAATAATGCTTCTCTAAACCTTTGTTGTACCAGGTTCAACAGTGTAGCTATCAGGGCCTTGGCTTTTTATGTGTGTGTGGAAGGGAGGATGTTTTTAAATTATTAATTCTATCTCTTTGCTTATTATGGGTCTATTCATATTTTCTATTTGATATTGAGTCAGTTTTCATAGTTTTGTCTTTTTAGGAATTTGTTCATTTCATCTGTTGTCTAATTTGTTGGTATGCATTTGTTCATAATGTTCTTCTATAATTATTTTTTTCTGTAAATTTGTCAGTTATATCCCCTCTTTTGTTTCTGACTTAATTGATTTGAGTTTTCTCTCCTTTCTGTCAGTCTAGTGAAAGCTTTATCATTTTTTTGGTTGATCTTTTCAAATAATCAGCTTTTGGTTTTGTTGTTTCTCTTGCTATTCTATTTTCTATTTCATTTCTTTGAGCTATCATATTTATTATTTTCTTTCTTTTCACTGGATTTAGTTTGATATTTTTCTTCTATCTTAATGCACAACGTTAGGTAATTATTTTGAGATATTTCTTCTTTTTAAATTTAAATTTATATGGCTGAAAACATCCCTCTAAGCATTACTTTAGCTGCAAAAGTTTTGGAATATTACATTTTCACTTTAATTCATCTCAAAGTATTTTCTTATTTTCTTTGTGATTTATTATTGGACAAACTGGTTATT
>NW_007735454.1:2369-3166 GCF_000696425.1 Galeopterus variegatus | reverse complement strand
TTAGAAATGTGTTGTTAAATTGCCACATCGTGATTTTCCCAAATTTCCTACTGTTGATTTGTAATTCCATTCTATTGAAATAGAAGAACATGCTTTGTATAATTTCAATCCTTTTATCGAATAAATAAATAGGATCTACTTTTTTATTGAAAAATTGAGAGGGTGTACTCTGGAGAATGTTCCATGTGCACTTGAAAAGAATATGCATTCTGTTGTTGTACAAGGGAGTGTCCTATACATGCAGCTCTTTTAATTTTCTTCCTTTGTCTTCTGTTTCTCAGATTAGTAATGCCATTTGACCCTTCTTCAGGTCCACTGATTCTTCTTCTGGCTCAGTTCTGCTATTGAGCCCCTCTAGTGAATTTTTCATTTCAGTTTTTGTACTTTCCAACTCCAGAATTTCTGTTTGTTTCTTTTTTATATATAATTTCTATATCTTTATTAATTTTTCTTTATTTGGTAAGACACCATTCTCATAACTTACCTCAGGTATTTAGGCACAAGTGGTATATGTGGCAACTCTGGAAGCCACACCCCAGTGTTTTGTAGTTGTTGTTGCTGCTGTTTTTTGCTATTGTTTTGTTGTTACTGTTTGCTATTTGTTTAGTAATTTTCTGGAACTGATTCTCTACAGGCTGTACTCTGTCACATATGGCAACTGAAGTCTCTATTAGTTTAGTTGTCATGAATGATTAGACAGAGATGTACTTAAATGCCCTGAACTAAAAAGTCTTCCAGCCTTTGCCAATAGGCTTTCTTTGCATGTTGGACCATATCTTTGAATGATCCAACAGGCA
>NW_007735454.1:0-533 GCF_000696425.1 Galeopterus variegatus | reverse complement strand
TTTAAGTTAAAGTAATATATCCTCTCTACATAGTACATCAATTATGCCAACACTCTTTCATTTTTCTTCTATAATATTTTATATATTTTTTATATTTTATTTTTTTCAAAATTGTATGATAAATAAATACGTTAAGTTTTTTCTTTTGCAATAAAGTGTATTTTCTTTTGAGAAGATTGCTCAACCCACTGTTTACTTTCATAAAAGTTCTCTGTCACAATTTCTGCAGGAAGAGTTAAGCTTATGTCTCATGGCCTGCATAAATGTAGTCATTCCCATTGTTCCTAATACTTTGAATTTCTAACAAAGATTTTCTATTTTATAACAATAAAATCATATTGTTATGTTAAAACCAGTATTTTAAAGTCACAAAAACCAAGAAAGTATCACAAGATGATCCTTCTATTTAGCACTCAAAGCCTTCTATCCTGGCGTGTCATTTCTTCCTTTAATCATAATATCCTTCTAGCCTGGTTTATCATTTCTTTGTCCCTTTAAATTGCCAACTCTTTTTTCTTTGCACAAAGCTTGTG
>NW_007735453.1:76313-77972 GCF_000696425.1 Galeopterus variegatus | reverse complement strand
GCTCTCAAGATGGGACGTACTGCAGGTAAAGCTCCCGGCATCTGCTGCAGTTATTTTGTGTTTATCTTGGAAATATTTGCACTTTCATAACACTACTTTGCATTCTGAGCCCATAGCAGCAAGGAGAGGGGTGCAAGAATGGTCTGGGGGTGAAGGGAGACCATCTCCTGAAAAGTCCACAAGGCAGATGGGGGAGCCATGAGTGGGGGTTGAGAGTTAACTTCTCCCCAGGGGTGACTCTTCTCTGCCGTGGGTCCTCAGTGGGATTCTCCAAAGACACTCATGAGAAGCACGTGCTCTCTGACTCCCAGGAGAGCAGTCATTCTGAATGCAAAACAGGTGCTAAAATGTTCCATATGCAGACATATGCAAATGAATATGCAGATGTAAGCCTCTTCCAATATTTTATCCAGCCAGAAGATTTTGCTAATTTTATTGAAGATGGTGCCTGCCTGTTTCCAGGAGAACGTGAAGGGTTTCCCAATACCAGTCCCTATAAACCAGGTAAAGACAGCAGGACACCTTCAGTAAGTGCTCACTACGTACCAGGCTCAGCGTTCTGCACTTTACATACTTCCAAACTAGCGGATCAGCAGTGTCATTATTCCCAGTCCACAGAAGCAGAAACTGAGACAGAGAGAAGCCACGTGACCCCAGGTCACACAGCTACGTAGGCAGCAAAGGCAGGATTTGGACCAGAAGGCCCAGGTTCCACCTAACATAAGCCATAAGACGCCTGAGATATGCCACTTACAGCAACAGAGCATAAACCCAGGCTCTGGGTCCAGGAAGCACAGGCAAAAGCAGAAGAAAAAGATAAGGAAGGATGTTGTCTGTCCCTTGGAACAAACCTGAAGCCAAAACGTAGCTCTATCTAGAGGACACTGAGCAGCACAGCTAATGACATTGCACCTGCGGTTTTACAAAAGACACAGGAAGATACATCAAACCAACAGTACAGTCAGGGTCCCTCTGAAGGAAGAGGACGCGAGGGTACACGCCGCTTCTGCGACAGCGTTTCTGTGGAGTCCACAAGATCAGGACAAGGCTCTTTGCTCTCAGATGATGCCATCCACCAAAGGGCAGGTTTTGCTCTTTGTAACCTTGCAGAGGGACAGAACCTGGAGGAGACTGCAGAAGGTGGGCAGGTAATGTCTCAATTAAAGCGATGGTCTCGGGCCGGCCCGTGGCTCACTCGGGAGAGTGCGGTGCTGATAACACCAAGGCCATGGGTTCGGATCCCATATAGGGATGGCCGGTTTGCTCACTGGGTGAGCGTGGTGCTGACAACACCAAGTCAAGGGTTAAGATCCCCTTACCGGTCATCTTTTAAAAAAAAAAAATAAATAAAAAAAAAAAGCAGGTAATGTCTCAATTAAAGCGATGGTCTCTTCCAGGCCCACTCCCTGCTCACGAGCGTCACCCACTGGGGCCAGTCCTCAGAACCAGGCCTACCTCTGCCCCACGCCTGCGAGTGTGTTTTACACCACCCAGTTCTGTCCCTGGAAGGAGCAACTGTTTGTAAGGGCTTCTTCATGCACATCTGCTGCAAGGGCCAGTCCTATCCGCACTGCTTTTTCCATCAAGAAATGTCAGCCGGGGCCGGCCCGGTGGCGCACTGCTACAGTGCGCCGCTTGGGAGCGGTGGCACTCCCGCCG
>NW_007735453.1:67002-75634 GCF_000696425.1 Galeopterus variegatus | reverse complement strand
TGTGACTGTGACTCAGCACACACGTCCAGGGCTTGCCTTTTTCTATGGATAAGAACAGATCTGAGGCTATTTCGGTAATACTGGACTTCTCGCTCTCATTTTGATGTTCTCTCCTGAGAAGGAAAGGAAGGGGTAGATTTGGGCCGGAAGGGGAAGATGGGTCACACTGTGTCTCATGTGCCCACAACCTGTCAAACTGTCACCTACCAACATGAGGGCACTGGGGAATGGGTTCTTCTCCTCCTGAAAAGGGTTATTTAAAGGTCTCGCTCGGGCCAGCCCGTGGCTCACTCGGGAGAGTGTGGTGCTGATAACACCAAGGCCACAGGTTCGGATCCTATATAGGGATGGCCGGTTGGCTCACTGGCTGAGCGTGGTGCTGACAACACCAAGTCAAGGGTTAAGATCCCCTTACCGGTCATCTTTTAAAAAAAAAAAAATGTCTCACTCAAGAGGATTCCACATCCAGACCCAGAGAAAGTTCCAGAAGCCTCAAGGTTGGTGCTGCTTCCTGATATCACCCGCCACCCTCTGTGCCCCCTGGGAAGACTCGAGAGCCCCAGTCTCTCAGCAGCACTCAGGCTCTGAGAGGCCAGCGTGTGGGACAGAGGGTGTCAGTGTGACTCCTCTTGACATCTCAGCTCAACATCGGGGGCCCAGATCTCGCCTTCATTCACTTATTCTTTCATACAGTTGCTCGTTCACTTAAGCATCCTGGGACCCCTGCTGGAGCCAGGCACCAAGCTAGGCCTGGAGGGTTACCAGGGTGGGCTTGGAGGGCTCAGAATCCCATCAGAGCCGCTGATGGGCTCACTGCTGACCACACTGAGCCCACTCCATCAGGACGAGGTCCTCAAGGGCTCTCTTGCTGTGGGCCTTGCCACTGTCCCTCTCTTACCCCAAAGGTGGCTACGACATTCATGCAGATCCTGTCAGAGAGCCTGCCCCGTGCCCTGGGGACTCACATTCAGGGACTCGTACCTCACTGAGCAGGGCTGCCAGAGGTAGCAAATAAAAATACAGGATGCCCAGTGAAATTCGAATTTCAGATAAATAACCAACGTATGTAACATCTAGAATACACTCATACAAAAAGGACGGGTTGTTTATCTGAAATTCAAATTTATCTGGGCATCCTATATTTTAACTGGCAAACCTATCACTGAGGCCCACGGACCCCAGAGGCCCCCAGCACTGCGAAGCCAGCTGTGAAGGGGCTCCTCATCCCCTGGGAATCAGCGAGAGACGGTGCAGGGAGGGGACATGGGAGCCGGGCAGACTCCAGCCCTGAGTCCCTCCTGCGTGAGGGACGCTGCCCCTGGGGTGTCCCACAGCCCCACCTCATCCTGCTCCCACCCGCTGCCCTCTGCTCCTGTGCCCATCTGAGGACTGCTGCACTGCAGCCCTGGCCAAGAGCAAAGCTGGACGCCTGGCGGTGACCCTTGACTCTCTCCACTCCTCCCCCGACCCCAACCCCGACCCCGCCCAGGCAACGCCCACCCGCACCCTCCTGCCTGCACCCCTTCCCTGCCTCCCCACCCGCACCCTCCTGCCTGCACCCCTTCCCTGCCTCACCACCTCTCACAGCCTCCTCCGCCTCAAATCCAGAAAAGCGACCTCATCGAAACCCAACTTTGATTGGGTCATAATTTTATAATTATGGGGCTCTTTTTTGTTGGCCCATACAGTGATCAAAACCCAGACCTCGATGTCATCAGCACCACACTCTGATCAACTGAGCTAACCAGCCAGCTCTATAATTATGGCTTTTAATCCTGCAATATACTGTTTGTTTAAAAAATAAAATAAGGCAGGTCCGAGTGCAGTGCTGTTTACAACTAAGTGATCACAACCAGTTACAGATTTCTTTGTTCCTTCTCCACTCCCACTGCTTCCCTTGACTAAGCAAAAGAAAGAAAGAAGGAAGGAAGGAAGGAAGGAGGCAGGGAGAGAAGGAAGGAAGGAAAGAAAGGAAAGTATTAGAGAAGGACACAGAAGAGACTGACAACCTCTGTCATCTCTCAGGAGGAAAATGGGCACCTACGGAATGGGATAGGAAGGCTTATCCTACACTTTTTTTTTTTTTAAAGATGACCGGTAAGGGGACCTTAACCCTTGACTTGGTGTTGTCAGCACCACGCTCTCCCAAGTGAGCCACGGGCCAATCCTTATCCCTATACTTTTAAAATTCTGAATTATGTAAATATAGCACCTATTCAAAAAAATGAATTAAATTATTTTTTAAAACTACCAACTTGGGGCCGGCCCGTGGCTCACTTGGGAGAGTGTGGTGCTGACAACACCAAGTCAAGGGTTAAGGTCCCCTTACCGGTCATCTTTAAAAAAAAAAAAACTACCAACTTACACAATTACCTTTGATCACAGGACAAAGTCGCAGCTGCCCACCTAGCTAGGGACCTCCCTGCTACCTTTCTCCAGGGTCCCCATTAAAGTTCAGTGACCCCGGATTCCTGCGGGTCCCTCACACACTGTGCTGTTTCCCACAGCCTTTATCCACACGTCTGCTCTGTCTGACATCACCCTCCTGCTTCCAGGCTTGGCCAACCCTGTCCTGGCAGCATCTCTTCTGGAAACTCCCCCCAGGTTTCTCAGCCTCCACACAATTGACGTTTGGGACTGGGTCATTCTTTGTTGTGGGGCCTGCCCTGTGCATTACAGAATGCTCAGCAGCATCCTTGGTCTCTACCCATGAGATGCCAGTAGCACATGCATGTGCACACAAACACACACACACACACACACACAACCCTAGTTGTGATAGCCAAAAATGTCTCCAGACACTGCCCTGTGTCTCTGCCATGCACTCCCAGCCCAGGAGTTCTGAGCCTCCACCACCCACCACCCTGGTTGACACCATCGCCACATTCTGCCTGCCCTGCACCTGGGCTGCCTGGGTTTGAATCCCAGCTGCATCACCTACCACCTGCGTGGCCGTGGGTAGGTGACTTAACCTCCCAGACCGGTATTTCCTCATCTACAATATCAGGGTAATACTACTTCGACTCATAGGGAGGCGTGACTATGCAATGAGATAACTCACGGAAAGGACACAGTCAGCAGCCAGGAAGTGTCAGCTAGTAGAATCAGGATTTTTTCTTATTTCGATGTCATCCACCTGTGTCTCTTTCCCCACCTGACTCTGAGCCCTTGGGAATCCGGAACCAGGTTTTCCTCACCATTGTGTCCCCAGCACCTAGCTCGATGACGCTGAGTGCATTGCTCAGGATGTGGGGCCAAGTCTCAGCCCCAGCCCTTGTTCACCCACTCAGAGCCTCGGCCAATGCTCGCTCAGCCCCCAACGTTCCTATCACCCCAGGAGTCTCCTCCCCGAGCTGGGCACCCACAGTGGCCCTCACAGTCTGTCTCTGCCACTTCTCCCCAAGGCCTCCCTCGAGGTTGCCCTCCTCAGATCCCATGCTGCCATCACAGACTGTCCGGGCCTGCTCCAGGGACTTCCCATCACCCCCAGCCCTCCTCTGCCTCGGAGGGGCCATCTGCAAGCCCTCCAGGGTCCCCACCACTGGGAGCCGGGAATCGCCATGACAGCCCCTTCCTGGAGTCCTCAGGCTTATCCTTGAGGAAGCCACACCAAAGCTGTACATTTTGAAAACCTACACGTGTGATAAAATGGCATAGAACTGCACACACACACACACATTGTACCAGTGTCAATTTCCTTGGTTTTGATATTAAATGACACTAGTATAAATGCAACTATGGTGGGAAACTGGGGTGAAGGATACACCAGACCTCCCTGTTCTATTTTTGCAAGGCCTGTGAATCTATAATTTTTTCAAAAATTAAGAGTTTTTTACAAAAGTATATTTCATACTGTGGATATGAGTTTGCCCTCTAAATACATTTTTAAAATAAGAAATCATAGTTGAACTAACTCCTTCAGGGTTCAGGTGGGGAAAAGCAGGGGCAGAGAGGCCACCCAGAGGACAATGGCCACCTGAACTCACGTTGGAAGAGAATGCTTGAGGATCATGACTAGGCTGGGGGTTGTGGGCTCTCTTTCTGTCACCACAGGGGACCTGGAGGAAGGTGACAGCATTCCCCTGCGTGACACCCCCTCCCCTGGGGCAGAGCCAGGCCTTCAAGGGCTCTCCATGGACCAGCTGTGGCTCCACCCTGTAGCACAAAGCCGACTTTACAAGGAGGATTTGAAGCTGAGACACAATAAAGAGCTTAGTGGCTGGAGCATCTTGGATGTGAGTGACATGCAGGAGAGTCCCTAAAGCCCTATGTCTTCACGAGTTAATCCCTTCCAAGCTTCAGGATTTAAACTACGGGGCCTGCCTTCCCCACCATGCCCCCCACCCTCATGGCCATCTGAGTGTGGATCTCTTCACGGGAGGTTTCTGAGAATATGCCTGGCAGAACCAGTGATGTAACCCAGGACAAGAAGGAGGTCAGGGTTACTGGAAGGGTTAGAACTTTCTCATATAGGCCAGAAATGGGTCTTCAGAGGGAGGCTCAGCTGGTTTGGGGAGGTGCACATGATTTTGATACTTCAGGAGAGAAACACAACAGCCTGGAGTGGAAGCGCCCCTCCAGCCTGCACGCTCCTCCCCCAGATCCAATGGGTCAGAGAGGGTGAGGTCCTGATCCCACCCCAGCTCAGAGTCTGAGACAATCCCAGCAACAGCCGGGTACCCAGGAAAGCCGGGGATACTCAGCTGATCCTGGAGGCTGCAGAATTTGCAAAACACCAAAAGGATCCCGGGGACAGAGGACTAGATTGTTCTGCAGTGATGGTGTCTCCCGAGGGTCCAGGTTTGAGAAAAGCACAGGTGCCCAACAAGAGAAGGATGGAAGGGAGCAGACAACAGGATGTGGGAGAAATGGCGAGTCAGGGGTCCAGGAAGGGTCTCGGGTGTCCTCTGTGGTCACAAGCAGTGAGGGCTTGTCCTCTGTGCCCTGCAGAGGCACAGAAGACACAGTACCCAACCCCCCCTCAACATCACAAAGCTCTGTCGAGCTTTGCAACCTTTCAGTTAAGAAAAACAAAACAACAACAAACAAAACAAAAACCACGGACCCTTTCCTTGCAGCTGACAGCCTGTTCCCTCCAGAAAAAAAAAGCAAAGCAAACACCTGAGAGTTGGGACCAGGCCCTATGTTAAGGTCTGCGCTGTCTCACTTAACCCATGCACTGCCTTCTTTTTATTAGGTGAGGAAACTAACACTTAGATGTTGACTTAAATAACTTGGCCATGGTCAAAGCAGCCAGTGAGGCTGGGATTGCAACCAAGGCGTGTGGCTCCAAAGGCTGTGTCCCTGACACTGTCCCCCACTACCTGGCACCAGCACCCTCCCCGAGGACTGCACTTGCCCCACCAACGCCAGCCAGGCTAGGGAGGCTGATTCATCCCCCGCCCCTACACTGGGAACTGAACTCTCCCCAGAGGGCAGCCTGAGCCACATTCTGTGAGGCAGAAAATCCAGGAGCCTCCCACACAGGTTACTCAAGGGCCTGGATGACAAACTGCTTGTGCCCTCTCCTGCAGCCCATTGCAGCACACCAGCCAGGTGTCACAACACAAGGTGAGAGCCAAGCCTTCCCTACCCAGCCTCGAGGGGGCTCACAGGTGTGAAATATGCATAAAGCAAATGTACTTCACAGGGCCTGGTTTTCCAAAGCCTTGCAGTTTCAAATATTGACCTTACCAAAAACAGGAAATTTTCCCCAGGCCATATAGTCTCTGTTGTAAGATAAAGAGTTGTAACACAGCAAGGCTGCTGGTTCAAAGACAGACAAGTTACTGATTGATACGTAAAGTTACTGGGAAGCTGCTGGAGGGAGAAGGAATGTTTGCTTAGATCAAGCTTTTGTTGGTGGATCACTTAATTGCCTTATGGAAGGTCATCTGGCTTGTTTCACTGAAAGTTACCAGCCTGTATTGTTAAAACTATAACCCCACAGATGTCTCTTCCTGTAATTTCCTGGGCTGAAGAATAAATGCAGGAAGAGAACCCCAATTTGTGGTTAATTTCCCAAATGGAAGGAATGCCTCGCTCTTGAGGGTTCCGGGAGATTAACCACTTTGGGGCTTCTCACTGCTCAGAAGAGATGGGCTTTGAGTAATCCTTTGCGGGTCTGACACCCAGGGGAAGAGGGGTGACAAATCCGTGGGGAGCAAAGCAACACACAGGCCCCTAGGATGTGACCCTCCAACAGCCAGCTTTTCCCTGGACCTTGTCCCCAAGCCACCTGCAAGGTCATTGCCAACAAATATTGATGGAAGTCCCACCAAGAGCTCAGGCCTGTGCCAGGCACTGACAAGCTAATCCTGCCCCTCATGCCCCAGCATTATGACACTGCCCATGTAGCCAGCACAGCCCAGGGGCTCTCCACCTCTGTCTGTGGATTACAAACTTGGTAGGTACTTGACCCAGATTCTAAGGTCTGGCCTGTGCCTCAGAGTCTGGTCTCTGTGTCTTGCTGGTACCTGGAAAGAGAAGTCTCTCGAAATTGACCCTCAGGATCAGAAGCCTGTTGGTTTCTCTTGTCCTCAGCACTTTAGAAACATGTGCTGGTGAAGGGCTGGCCGGTTACTCAGTTGGTTAGAGCTTGGTGCTGAAACCAAGGTCCAGGGTATGATCCCTGTATTTGCCAGCTGCCAAAAACAAACAAGTAAAATGTGTGCTGGTGGGAGGATAGGGAAGGGAAAAAATCAGGGAACAGAGAAGGCTAGGTGAGAAATTATTCCTCTGCTCAACTGATGTGGTATAAGATTAGAGAGAGAGGTGTGTGTGTATAGTTATATAAAGTTATATAAGTTTATACAAAGTTAATAATTGAGTTAATTGGTCACAATAACCAGTCCCTTACAGAAAAGGACTGTTTCTGGTACCGGCTTTCCTACCTTCATAAGGGACTTGGGCAGCCACATCAGGGGTCCCCTGGAAGGGAGGAGGGAGTAAGTTCAGCAGAGGAACTGGAGAGGCCTGGAGAGCCATCAGGAGAGAAGGACAACCTGGTCAGGAACCTTTGCCTTCCTGGTCTCACCCGTCACCTGTCGGTGAGGAGGCCAAAGCAGGACAGGGAGGGGGTGGAAGACGGGAGGGCAAGGAGCAGATCTGGGGCACTGGGGGCTTCTCAGGCCATTGCCAAGCATCAGAGGAACATGATCTGGAGCTGGGGTGCCACAACGCTAAGCCCCTGCTCCCCCTCACCTTCTGTCTGTGGGCCACATTTTAAACACTAATTGCAAAACCTGGAGACCCTAATGGTTGGAGCTGTGGGCTGAGAAGGTGGCACATCAGGACCTGCCAGCCACAGGTGTCCTGGTAGGAGGAGGAAGCTGTAGTCACCATTTGGTCCAGTGCTGCAGAGAGGAGAGTGGGCGTCCCCAGGAGAAACAAGAGTGCCCAGGCCAAGTCCACTGCCATAGGTAAGCATTCGGATATTCGTCATGCAGTTCTCTACCCACTGGGTGCAAACACCTCAAAGGCTTGGAGATGTTCACACACACAGACAGTATGCATTCTGCACAGCTTGGATCCACATACTAACAGCTGCACCTGCCTGCCTATGGGGGCACACAGAGCTGTATACCTCCATGCTTGCACAGAATAATGAGGTTGCCCACATGGTACCAGTAGCTGTCCCCACCCTCTCCCAGGCTCACCTCCACAAAGAAAAGCACCCAGATCTTGCTCCAGCGTTTAGACTCAGTGAGGGCACCGTGAGTGGCCAGGTGGCTGCCCTTGACAGTGAGCGTGTAATGGCACACACCCAAGATGGTGATGCCGATGGCAAAGACCAGGACATTCTCCGAGCGCAGGCACAGGAACCCTGTGTGGTGGGACGAGGGGGGAGGGGCATAGGGGCTTTCTCCAGCTCTTGGAAACATGGGCCCAAACACCTTAGCCCCGGCCCTGGGAGCCTCGTTCAGAGGGGGCCCAGCTCTGGGGGCTGCCACAGGCAGGAGTGAGGCAGGTCCCACTATGGCCTGAGGGGGTTGGGTTGGCTCTCTCTACAGGATTAGGGACAAAACAGAGCCGGCTGGCTTGCCAAGGAGACTCCAGTGGTCCTGATTCTGTGGCGGTTTCCGTCCTTCCTTAGCAAGAGCAGTGTTGGGGGCAGGTGTCGTGAGGGTTCAGACCAGGAGGGATGGGGGAAGCTCCCACCCTCCCGCCTCACTCCCCTGCTCCCGTCCCTGGTGTCCCCCACAGAGCTCCCCCCACACACACACATTTCTTCAGGCCACCTCTTCCCTCCCCTCCATCACTCCTCTCAACTTCCCCCTCCACCACCTTTCGTGTCATCGGACTTGCTCTCTCCTCCAGTGCCCGCTCCTCAGGGACACAGGGCAGGACACCTCGAACCAGACTTTCTACTTCGGGGTGTCCCGGGATCCCGTGCACGGGCCGTCCCTGTCCCTGTCGCTCGTCAGCTCGGTCTGGGCGCCTACACCCCACTCCCACCCGCAACCCGGCCCCGTGTCGCCCTGTCCCCGTGCCCCTCACCAGCCGGCAAGGCGAGGAGGCTGAGCGCGAGGATGGCGCAGTCCACGCCGCGGCGCTCCCACCACGAGCTGGCCCTCACCGCGCCCTGCACCAGCGCCTCCAGCTCGCGCAGCAGCGCCTCGGCCCCGCCGCC
>NW_007735453.1:62307-66002 GCF_000696425.1 Galeopterus variegatus | reverse complement strand
CCGGCTGGGGACACTCGTCCGCGGGGTCACGGTGCGGGGCGCGGCCACGTCCCCGGGTGCACCCACCTGGAACCGCCGGGGGAGGAGCCGGGCGAGGCGCGGGGGTGGGCGGGCGACCCTGCGGCGAGAACCCGCCCGGGCGGGCGTGGGGGACACGGGGACCCCAGTGAGACCCTGAGGGCCTTTCTTGAGCGCGGACTTCAAGTGCCGTTAACTCGTCCCTGCTCAGGTTCGTGTTGACATTTTTATCCCCAGACCTTGAGTATTTTTCTTAATCGCGCTTAGCAGCCGTCCCCCCACATGACACGGGCGTTGGTTCCTGGTCTGCCTCCGCCAACAGACTGGATGCCGGGTGCTGCAGGGCCGCCTCACTTTGTCACGTTCCCTCAAGCGGTGTCTTCAGCACCTAGGACAATGCTTGGCACATCAATATTTATAAACTCATGGCGCAGAAAGTCAGGGAGTCAGGTGAGTCAGGGGGTGTGGGGTGCCCTGAGAGTGTAGCTTTAGCAGAGGTGACCCGTGGGGAGGCCGCTCTCCAGCACGGTAATGGTTCGGGTGGCAGAGGATGGATGGCTACGGAGAAAACATGTCTAGAGGTCACCATTCACGTGGGTGGACACACCAGCTGCGGTCCCTCTGCGATTCCAGTCACCCAGGCCTGTACTAGCACCTCCCATCAGCTCAGCACTGCTGGAACTGACCGTGGTCCTCAGAGGACAAGCCACTGTCCTCTACAGACCTCTCTTCTCAGCTTCTGAGTCCTTTCTCCTTTTTCTTTTTGTTTTACTTTCTCCCGGTTTCATATTGAAGTTTCTTTAAAAGTGAAGTCCGGTGTGCTGAGGACAGCAGCCCTTGCAGCAGGAGACCCTTGGGGAGGAGAAGGGGCGGGGGGACCTGTGGGGAGAGAGAGCCAGGGACCTTAATGGCTTAGATTCCTTCCCTGGCTTTCTCCCTCGTGAATTCTCATGAAGATATACCACCAGTTCTTTGTAAAAGGACATTATTTCTTTACCAGGTCAGCATTCTAGGGGCTTACAATCTAACAGATCGATTCTGACCACGCGCACACACACACACACACACAGAGGCTCCTTACAGTTTGCCATCGACTTCCACATATTTATTAGGTTCCGTGTATTCCCCACAACCCCTGGAGCCTGGCATCATCCTGTTTAATCAATGGAGGCCCAGAGAAATGAACTGATCTGCCTGACACCCCACAGTTACTAAATGGCAGAACTAGAACTCAAATCCCAGACGTCCCCTTCAAATCCAGTGATCTTTTGTCTACATCAGAGATACTTAAGACAGGGAAGGGAGAAGTGTCCTTCTCTCTCCCTATCCCAGCCCACCCTCGAATCCCACCTTCTCAGGCATACTAGAATTTACAAAGTGGATGTGGATATGTACTATTTTTTAAAACATATGCAATATTATAAGTTTATAAGCGGAATCCCACTCCTTTTATCATATATACTAGGAACTTCCTGGTTCCAAGAAGCCCCGCCCCAGACCCCTGCTGTCCCCTAGACATCTAAGTGGCACTGTAAGGAGGTCAATGCTGAGGCCAGAGACAACATGTACTAGAGGATTTCAGAGGAGCCAGGCATCCCTGTGAGGTGGGGCTGGCTGGCAGCATCCCTGCAGAGAGGCAGACTTGATTTAGAACAGACTTAAACCTGGGGGAGATGGAAGGAACAAGGTATTCTGGGTCCTCAAGACATGGGGCAGGAGTTAGAGCTTGGGAAATTGGTAGGAAAGGCATTGGAAGGCAGGAGAGAAAGGCTGGGGACCAGAGGCTGGAGGTGCCACAGATGGTAGAATGAGAAGTTAGGGCTTGTCCCTGCAGGCGTGGGGAGCCATAGCAGGTTCTAGAGCAGGGGAGTGATTTGTACAGTGATGCTTAGGAAGGTTTGTCTGGCACAATGGAGTAGCTACCGGAGTGAGGGAGACCAGTGTGGAGACTGGTTCAGTACCCGAAACAATAAGGGTGTAGATGGCAGAGGGAGGGGCTGTGACATGGAGGATGGGTTACAAAATGGGAAGATTTGAATAGACAATTCACCAAAGAAAATATACAAATGGCAATGAAAAGATTTTCCCCATCATTATTCTTTAGGGAAACATCAGTTAAAACCACAGTAAGATGGCCCTTTTAGAATGATAACCCACTACAATGGCTAAAATTAAGTAGTCAGGCAAGACTAAGCGCTGGCAGAGATGGGGAGCAACTAGCCTCCCATTCATTGCTGATGAGAACGTAAAGGGGGGTCACCCCTTTGGAAAACAGTTCAGCAGTTTCTTGTAAGATTAAATATCCACCTACCCAATGACCCAGCAATTCTGCTTCCAGGTATTTAATCAACAGGAATGAAAACGTATGTCTGCACAAAGTCTTGTCACTGAATGATCATAGCAGCATTATTTATAACAGTCAAACTGAAAGTAGCCTAAATGTCCATCAGCAGGAGATTGCATAAATGAACCATGATATATCTGTGCAGTGTATACAATAAAAAGAAACAACTAGTACAGGCAACAATGTAAATGAACCGATGCCATCTTGCAGAGGGGGTGCAGAAGGAAAGAAGCCAGACACTAGCAAGTCCGTACTGTAGTGTAGGAAGCTCAAGAACAGGAAAAACTAATGTACAGTGATACAAATCAAATCAGTAGCGGCCTGGGGTGAGGTGGGTGGGGGACATTAGTTGCAAAAGCAAACCTGGGGAGATGAAAATGTTTTGTATCTTGATTATGGTGGTGTGCAAACATTTATCAAAAGTCATCAAAGGGCCGGCCCGTGGCTCACTTGGGAGAGTGTGATGCTGTTAACACAAAGGCCACGGGTTCGGATCCCTATATAGGGATGGCCGGTTAGCTCACTTGGGAGAGCGTGGTGCTGACAACACCAAGTCAAGGGTTAAGATCTCCTTACCAGTCATCTTTATAAAAAGAAAAAAAGTCATCAACCTGCACACTTAAAATGGGTACATTTTATTATATTTAATTATACCTCAATAGAGTTGATTAAAGCAAAAAAAAAAGCAAGAAAGATTTTCTTTTAAAATGGAAAGAGCTTTATTGAAGCTGAATGCATGCATACCCAACATATGCAACAGAAATGCGAAGAAACACAAAAACATTCATAGCAGCAATACTCAAAACAGGCAAAAACTGGGGACAACTCACATGCCCACCAACAATAGAATAATAAATAAAATGCGTTATGTGCGTGCAGTGGAACACTACACAGCCCAAACCTAACATTGTACAAAATAAACCAGACACAAAAAAGCAGATTGTATGATTCCATTTACATAAAGTTCAAAAACAGGCACAAATAATCTGTGCTATTAGAAGAGAGGATGGCTGTTACTGATCAAGGACTGTGACTGGAAGGAGACAAGAGGGGGTCTTTGGAAGCTGGTAAATGTTTGTATTCTGTATTATTTTTTTGCAGCTGGCCAGTATAGGGATCGAACCCTGGACATTGGTGTAACCCTGGGCCCCGGTGTTATCAGCACCACACTCTAACCAACTGAGCTAACCAGCCAGCCCTGATGTTACATTTCTTGATCTGGGTTCAAGTTACCTTTGAGTGTGTTCAGTTTGTAAAAATTCAGGGGCCGGCCCGGTGGCACACTGGATAAGTGCGCCGCTTGGGAAGCGCGGCAGCGCTCCCGCCGAGGGTT
>NW_007735453.1:59859-61876 GCF_000696425.1 Galeopterus variegatus | reverse complement strand
CTGGGCCCCGGTGTTATCAGCACCACACTCTAACCAACTGAGCTAACCAGCCAGCCCTGATGTTACATTTCTTGATCTGGGTTCAAGTTACCTTTGAGTGTGTTCAGTTTGTAAAAATTCAGGGGCCGGCCCGGTGGCACACTGGATAAGTGCGCCGCTTGGGAAGCGCGGCGGCGCTCCCGCCGAGGGTTCAGATCCCACATACAGACCGGTTCCCACTCACTGGCTGAGCGAGATGCGGGAGCAGCACCGAGGGTTGCGATCCCGTTGCCGGTCCCTGGTCCGGTACGGGGGCAACACTGAGGGTTGCGATCCGTTGCCGGACACGGAAAAAGATAAAAGACAAAAAAAAAAAAAAAAATTTCATCACACTATACTATTATAATACATGAATTTTTCTGTATGTATGGTATATTCTAATCAAAACAATTTTATTTTTAAAATTGATAACTTTTTTTTAGAAGTATAAAACATCACCCATACATCCAGCACAACAGAGTGTGGGAAAGCAGGGCATCTGGGTTCCTTTGGACATGGAGGTTGGCAGCTGAGCATGTGTGGGTGGCAGAGAGGCTGACTTACCCCTGCCAGCTGCCACCAGAGTCTGGGTGACACCCCCAAACTCTTCCCCATACCTGTGTCATCCCATCCTTACATCTCAGCCCCTGGTCCTACCCCTCCTTGCTCCAGGATCCTGCTCATAAGGGTCAGGATGAGTCATCCAAGCCTGAGATGAGAGGCTTTGGGTGGCTTGTTGGCAGGCTTGCACCCATCTGGGCTGGCTGCTTGGTGCCTCATGACAGGCCCTGGAGGGCCCAGTGAGCAGGCCTGGGCAGGCTCCTTGACCTCTGCCTGCGACAGGCCACAGCCAGGGCTGGAGGCTGCCTCCTCTCCCAGCCATCCTCTCCTAGACCTACCTCTGTCCCCATCCAGTCCCACACCCATCTGCACAATCCTCAACACGTGCGAAGAGTACAACTGGGCTTTGGAGTCAGGCGTACTCACTAGCTGTGTGACCTTGGGTGAGTTACTCAAAGTCTCTGAGCCTCAGTATCAGCATATACACTAATAAAGACATTAAAAAGGGTAAGATAAACATCAGTGGGAGTTTTACTCTTGTCGTCATGTACCCCAACAGATTGTTATGCACACCCTACTCTGGAGACCATTTGATTTTTGATACTTTTGACAAACATAAGATTTTTTAGACCTTAGACTATAGTAGTCTACAGCCTAAGGTCTAAACTGCTCAGCTTGGCCTTTGAGGGCCTCCAAGTTCCATCTCCATCTCTGACCACTCTGCTGCTTGAGCCAGAGCGACTGCGCACCAATCTCCAGCCCACAGACAGGTGTTGCCCTTTCTCTCCTTTAGGTGTTTATTACTGGGGTCATAGTCTTCACTCCCACCCCCATCCAAACCCCACCTCTCCTCTGGGCTTCTGGTGACTTCAGCCACCACTGCAAAGCTCTTCCAATGTTTTCATATATTTCACTCACGTGACTGATTTTATTGAGCACCTACTATATGGGAGTAGAAGAGACAGCACAGAAAGGTAGCTTCAGGTCCAGGTCTGGAAGTGGCACACGTCACTTCCATCCATCCCCACTCCATTGGCCAGAACCCAGGCATATGGCCCCAGTCTACCCACAGGCAGAGTTGGAATGATAGCCTCTATATATATCCAGGAAGAGGAAGTAGCATAAATGACCATAGCTACTGGTCATAGCCAATGGCACTGTGAGCTTCCTAAGGGCAAAGACCCTGTGCACAACTTCCTATGTCGGAACCTCCTCCATAGCTTCCGAGCTGCCCGACCCCCAGCACATACTCACCCCTGACCCCCAGTACGCCCAGCACGCTGCCCTGCACCCAATTGGTGGTCAAGATTACCAGCTGATGGACAGAACGGTGTGAGTCAAAACAGGCTGCCCGGGGCCTGCCCGGTGGCGCACTGGAGAGTGCGCCGCTTGGCAGTGCGGTGGCGCTCCCGCCGAGGGTTCGGATCCCATGTGGAGA
>NW_007735453.1:57314-58859 GCF_000696425.1 Galeopterus variegatus | reverse complement strand
CACCGAGGGTTGCGATCCCGTTACCGGTCAGTAAAAAAAGACAAAAAGGAAAAAATAAAAAAAACCAGGCTGCTCGGAGGAGAAGGGGATGGGGCTTGGTGGAGAGACAGGTCCTCCTGTTCTTTGGACAACACTGCTTCCCTGGGGCCTCACCCCGTGCTCGGCACATAGTATGTGCTCAGTAAGCATTTGTTGCATAAATGGATAGGTGGATGCATGCAAAGATTAGGAAAACAGGCTCAAGAGGATGAAGAAGGAGATAAAAGGTTTTAAAAAACATTAAATGGTGGAGGAGACTCGGGCCCAAAGCCGAGAGAAGAAAGCCTTCCCAAACTTTACCTGAACCAGGCCGTGGCACCCTCCTTCCAGGCCCCAATGAACTGGACTGGGTGCCTCTGGACCCACTAGGCAATGATAGTGAGGCAGGGCGAGGTTAGATGATTCAGGCTTGGCCTTCCTGGGTCCCCCCACCCCGCCTCCCAAGTTCCCCATCCTGGGGCAGTGACGATTCCTCTCTTCTGTGATTCGGATCTTTATTTGCTGGGGTTTGTTGGGGTTAATTATTGTTGTGGTTAAGGTGGTGTGGGAAGGAGCCCCACCCTGGCGCAGGGCATGGAGACGGATCCTGAGAGTGGATGGGAATGGAGACCTGGGGAGCTGGTGCTGGTGCTGGGCATGGTTAGGAACACATCTCCTGGCAGCAAGCTACCCATTTCTATGCCCTGCGCCCAGGTGGCTGGGTCTTTAGCCTTTCCTTGTCCCCTACCCATTCCTGCCATCCCCCAAAGCATCAAAGCAGGAGCTGGTATTATTCACAGGGGTGGGGCTGGGCGAGCTGGGGAAGAAGTGGCCTAGCCTGTGGCTCAGATCCTGGCCAGCTGAGGGTGGGACAGGCACCCCAAACTCCCCTGGCTCCAGCAGGGCGGGGCTGCAACTACTGCATCTCAGCATCAGCCTCACCTCCAAAGACCCCAGCCCCAGCCTGCTGCAGCTACCCTGCAGCCTCCAGCCAGCCTTCCCAGGCTCCCAACTGCTCCAGAGGGACGAAGCCAGGTTAGTGATGGCCCAGACAGGCTGGTCGGGGAGTGGGAGAGGTGAGGGATGGGGAGCAGGCCTTGAGCTGGCAGGAAATCTGCTGAAGCTCCAAGGGCTGTCAATCTCTCCCCACCTTGTAGGAAAGGAAACTGAGGCCCAGGATACATCTCCAAGTGACATAGCAAGTTAGGTCCTTGAACACCCGGGGCTGAAGCTGTCAGCAGCATAGATTCCCTGTTGGAGAGGTTTTCCGAGGGTCACCTGGTTCCTCTCCCACATCAGGTGAGCACCACAGTCCAGCGTGTGTGAGTGACTCTGGGGTGTAGATTAGCCTAAAGGGTGTATGTTGGGCCTGGTGGGGCCACTGCCAGGGCTGGAAGGGGAGCGAAGGCCGCAATTCTTAGGCAGAGTGGAGGCAGCCAAGAACAGTGTCCAGAGCAGAGCTCTCGATTCAGACACACCCAGGTTCCGGTCCCTGCTGCGTGACCTTAGGTGAGTCGTTTAATCTCT
>NW_007735453.1:42576-56756 GCF_000696425.1 Galeopterus variegatus | reverse complement strand
TCTCTCTGAGCCTTGGTTTTCTGAGAGGGTGATCTGGAATGGATGAGGATAATACTACCTACCCCATGGGGCCACTGAGAGAGCAGTGAGATCACTTCTGAACTAGGACATCAGTGGGCCAGCACAGTGCACTGCCCGCAGTGGACAGCTGACCACTAATGCCATTCCCTGTGAGGCCATAATTGTAACATTATTGTTATGCTGAATTGTTGATACGATTTAAATCTAACATATACTGGTATTGATAATGATAATAAACGGTTTCCATTTCCAGCAACAAAGGGGTCTGAACATACACATTCTCACTCCTCTGTTTCCCTCCCCTTGTCCATCTATGTGTGCACGTGTGTGCACCTGTGTGCACGTGTGCACGCGCACGCGTGTGTGCGCGTGTGTGCGTGTGCACCTGTGTGTGCACGTGTGCGTGTGTGCGCGCGTGTGTGTGCGTGTGTGTGTGAACGTGTGTGTGTGCGTGTGTGCACCTGTGTGTGCACGTGTGCGTGCACGTGTGTGCACGTGTGCGTGCACGTGTGTGTGCGTGTGTGTGCGTGTGTGCGTGCATGTGTGCGAGCGTGTGTGTCCGCGTGTGTGTGCACGCATGCACCCACAGGCTGGGGCCTCCGGGGAGTGGCAACCCCTCCCTGTTCTGCTCTGTGATGCTGAACAGGCTGTGCAGAAGGTACGGTGGGTGCGGAAAGGAGAGTTTGGGGACAACCCAGGACTTCAGTTCCCTCTGCCACCAGCTCAGGGATGTCTAGGCCTGGCTGATGTCCACTGAGCCCATCCCCCTTCTCAAATGCCTGCCCACCAGGTCCCCGGGCTGGTCCTTCCCTAATGAGTGTCAGAGCTAAGCGCTTTCTGCTCCTCCACACAACTGGCCTACAATGGGAGGCATAAGTGTCCCCACTGACAAATGGAAACGCGGCAGCTTGGAAAGGCCATTTAGACTTCCCAGGAAGTGGCAGAGCTGTCTGTCCAAACTGGACACCCAGCCCAGGAGGAGGCCCCACCCAGGCCACTTCAGTACCCGGGTGCCCCAAAATGTAGGTTTGCCTCTACCTCGTCCCCTGCCTTTTGGGGCATTGATCCTTCTGCCCCTACTGCTCACCCTCTCCCCCAGGGCTGGGAACCCCAACAAGCCAGTTATGCAAAGAGAGTTTAGGGGGAAGCTTTGTGGGAACCCCCAGTTCTGGGTGAGGGATGGGGCGAGGAGAGGTGGGGTGTCCAGGAGTTTCAACCTCCCAGTCTGAAGGAACTAGAGCCCTAAAAATAGAAAATAGGTAGGAAGAGAAGTCTGCAGATAGACTCCAGACAAAGTCGTGGACCCTCTGAAGGCATGCATGCACGTGCACATATGCACACACACGCACTGTCCACACACCACACACGCTCTCGGCTCACAGATAAACACAACCGTCCAGGAAAGCTCTGGGCCCACTCCACCCACCCCGTGCTTGCATAGATGCACATCGTGTCCTCACCACATGTCACACTCACAAACACATGTGCACACACACACCGGGCAGTCAGCGGTGCAGCCAGAGGCTGAGCAAGAGGGAGGCACACAGGAACGAGGAAGCAGAGGCTGCGGGTCCCCATCCCACCTGCTCAAGTCCTGCCAGTTGCAGGCAACCCCTCTGCCCACCCAGGGGGAGCCTGGAGAGGTAGCTGAGTGAAGAGGGAGGAAGCAGGCTGGGGCTGCCATGGAAAGAGCCAGAGTTTGGGGTTCAAATCACACAGCTCTGGCACTTCTGCTTGGAGGAATGACTTAACCTGCCTGCGTCTGGTTTCCTTATGTGAGAGGCAGGGCAATGAAACCATTCTCATGGATTTGCCATAGCTGGTACGTAGAGAGTGCTAGATCCATGTTTTGAGAAGGCAGCACACAGCACTGCAAATGCACCAACCAAATGCCTGGCTTATGCACTTCCAAGCAGGTCAGTTGCGCTCCCCCTCAACCTCAGTTGCCGCATCTATAAAATGGGACTAGTAAGCAATGCCTCCTGCCCTTGCCCACCTCAGATGACTGTCATGGGGCTCAAAGAAACAATAGTGGGAGAGATGGTTTGAGTCTGTGGGAGAGAGTGCCCCTGGGGCAGTGATGGGGGGCTGCTGTTACCCCACCCTCTCTCTTCCCTGAGAATGCCCCTCCCCCACCCACCAGGGCACCCACCGGCTATGGTTCGTAGAGCAACTTCCCCAGTGTGTGCATTTCCAGAGCAGGGAGAGGGCCTGGCAGCCCCCAGAACACTCGCCCATGCAGACCCGGGGAATACAGAAGCTGGAGTGATGAGGGTGAGGGGGCTCCGGGGCTGTGCAGCTTTGTAGGGCTTTCTGTGCTCACCCCACTGGCATGCCCCTGGGGTCTTCTCTAAAGAGACCTGGTGGCTCTGAATGGACTTGCCAGGCTCCAGACCCCCACCAGGCCTAGTCATTCAGCAAAAAAAACTCAGGAGGGCTCACTGCCCTCAACCTCCTTGGAGGAAATGGGGAGATGAGAGGCAGCCGGCCCAGGGTGCAGCTCTAGAGAGTCAGACAGGTGAGGAGTCAGACTGTGTTTATTCTCACTGGCTGTGTGACCCGAGCAGTGATGCAGAGTTCTCAAGCCTCAGTTTTCTCCTCCATCAAATGGGTATAATAATCCCCTTTCGTTATTAAATGAGGCCATCATGAGGATTAACTGAAATCACACATGTGAATTGCTGACACACAGCAGACACTCAGTAATGCTTGCTATTGTAATGAGACGTGGCACGGCTGGGAGCCAGCCTGTCCAGGTTTGAGTTCTGGCTTCATCACCTCCCAGTAATGTGAGCTTGGACATGTTTTACAATCATCTTTGTGCCTCAGTTTCCTCCTATGAAAAACGTAAATAGCAACTCCTTCCTTGATTTGTGCTGGGGACCAAGTGAGTGACGCAGCTGAAGTGTCTGGGCCACAGTAAGTGTTGCTCCTACTATGGACTACTGGCTTGGAGACCTTCTCTGCACACCTACTATGTACCAGACAAGTCCCATGTGATGTCAGTTAAGTCTCACAATAACCCCATCAAGAAGGCAATTTTCATCCATTTTACAGAAGTTAAGTTACCTGACTTGACCAAGGTCACTGCTGTGCAGTAGCAGATCTGGGATCTGAACCCAGTCTCCAGACTCTGTGTGCCATGTCATTCAGGTCATACTTCAGTGATTTTCATGCTGGGTGCCCCAGAGGCTGCTGAGGTGCAAGCCATGGGGGGAGGAAAGGAGGTCACCTACAAAGGAGGCTGCACTACTGGGTTCCAGTTCATCCAGGGACAGGAACGAGAGGGAGACAGGAATGGGGACCCTGAGCAAGTGGGAGGCAGAGCTTGGGGGAAAGATGCCAAGAGAAGAGGCCTAGAGAGAGGAGATGACAGGAAGAGGGAAAGAGAGACAGACCCGGGGACCCAGTGTTACAAGGAGAAATAGGACAAAGAGAGATGNGGCCCAGGGTGCAGCTCTAGAGAGTCAGACAGGTGAGGAGTCAGACTGTGTTTATTCTCACTGGCTGTGTGACCCGAGCAGTGATGCAGAGTTCTCAAGCCTCAGTTTTCTCCTCCATCAAATGGGTATAATAATCCCCTTTCGTTATTAAATGAGGCCATCATGAGGATTAACTGAAATCACACATGTGAATTGCTGACACACAGTGTTCTCAAGCCTCAGTTTTCTCCTCCATCAAATGGGTATAATAATCCCTTTTCATTATTAAATGAGGCCATCATGAGGATTAACTGAAATCACACATGTGAATTGCTGACACACAGCAGACACTCAGTAATGCTTGCTATTGTAATGAGACGTGGCACGGCTGGGAGCCAGCCTGTCCAGGTTTGAGTTCTGGCTTCATCACCTCCCAGTAATGTGAGCTTGGACATGTTTTACAATCATCTTTGTGCCTCAGTTTCCTCCTATGAAAAACGTAAATAGCAACTCCTTCCTTGATTTGTGCTGGGGACCAAGTGAGTGACGCAGCTGAAGTGTCTGGGCCACAGTAAGTGTTGCTCCTACTATGGACTACTGGCTTGGAGACCTTCTCTGCACACCTACTATGTACCAGACAAGTCCCATGTGATGTCAGTTAAGTCTCACAATAACCCCATCAAGAAGGCAATTTTCATCCATTTTACAGAAGTTAAGTTACCTGACTTGACCAAGGTCACTGCTGTGCAGTAGCAGATCTGGGATCTGAACCCAGTCTCCAGACTCTGTGTGCCATGTCATTCAGGTCATACTTCAGTGATTTTCATGCTGGGTGCCCCAGAGGCTGCTGAGGTGCAAGCCATGGGGGGAGGAAAGGAGGTCACCTACAAAGGAGGCTGCACTACTGGGTTCCAGTTCATCCAGGGACAGGAACGAGAGGGAGACAGGAATGGGGACCCTGAGCAAGTGGGAGGCAGAGCTTGGGGGAAAGATGCCAAGAGAAGAGGCCTAGAGAGAGGAGATGACAGGAAGAGGGAAAGAGAGACAGACCCGGGGACCCAGTGTTACAAGGAGAAATAGGACAAAGAGAGATGAAAAGACAGGAAAGGAGACAGGCAGACTTTCTTAGGACAAAACGCTTCTGCAGGCCTCCTCTCCCATCTCAGCAGGCCTGAGACATGAAGTTTTCACCCTCCCAAACAGCCCCCCAATATCTGCCCATGGTCCCACGATGCATCCTGCCGTCTCTCAGTCCAGCCACCCAGGGCAGGTGGGTGCTGTGGGTCAGACTATGTGCTTGAAGCTGCCAGTGTGCCCCCACCCCACCTCAGGCTGAGCCTGGTACCTGCCCAGGACCCAGACATGCCCAGGTCAAGGGGACCCAAGGTCAAAGACATCTCCCACTGAGGGTACATTTATGTGGGAACCAACACAGCACTGGTGCTCAGACATGCAGGTTTCAGCATCAGTGAAATCTTGCTGTGAGACCTGGTGGCTCTGTGACCTTGGGCAAGTCATATCATTGCTCTGAGCCTCTTCCCACCTGTAAAAATGATAACGTAGTGCTCCTTTTAGGGCTGTGATTTTGTTGTGAGGGCTAAATATATGTAAAGTACTTAACGTTAAGCACCTGACACCTTATAAGTACTCAACAATTGATAGTAAAAACTTGAAATCTCAGCCCTGGGGACAGGTGTGGCCTAAAGGACACAGGTCAGGGAGCCTGAATTTTCCTTAACAAAACATCGCATAACCTCTCTGATAATATCCTCATCTGTGAAGTGGGCTGAAACTCACCCTCACCTGCCCACTTCACAGGGACAGGGGAAAGCTTTTGGTAAATTCTAACGTTCAGACAGTGGCATAATGGGGGTGACTCCCTCTCCAGAATAGATGCTCAGCTCCTTGGGTACCCCAGGAGCAGCTCTGGACTCCCGGAGGTCAGCCCACTGGATAGACACCCACCTTGGCTAGCTGACAATTCCTCAGCCACTGGCTGAATTAACAGCGCCCCCTGCTGGCCAAGATGAGGATGCCCCCAGTGAGGTCTCCAGGAGCCAGGGTGGTGGTGGGGTGGGGGTGAGAGTAAGGGGGACTCCTTTTCATATGGTGGTTTGTAGAACAGAAGAACAGAACTGCTCCCTGGGACTGCCTAGCACCCACCTACCGAGTGACTAAGCAACTGCAAATGCAAGGAGTACCCCATGGGCCAGTCTCAGACCAACAATAACCACGATCATTATTAACTGATGTGTACTAAATATCAGCTAATGTGCTAAGTGCTTTTTATGCATTATCATTCCACCCTCCTAATAACCTCTGGGGTTAACACTATTATTATAATACCTATTTTACATATGAGGAAACGGACTCAGAGAGGCTGGGTAACTTACCCAAGGTCACGCAGCTGGAAAGGGTGGAGCCAGTTTTGCTGCCCAGATCTGGCCATCCCCTGAGTCCTGCCACCTCCTATACAACCTGGACTTAGCTCAGAGAAGGTGACATTCATTGGGGGACAGGAATGCCATGCCATCTGGGACTGGTTGTAATGTGGGGATAGGAAGCAGCGGGCACCCTGGGAGGCATCAAGAGACCTAATGCTGCTTTGCCTACTTGGCTGCTCTGTGGCTTCAGGCCAGCCCCTTCCCTTCTGGGCCTCAGTTACCTCTTCTGTAGAGTGAGAGGGCTGGGCCACACGCCGTGGAGGCCCTTCCCGCCTCTGATTCATTCCACCCTCTCCCCACCTCCGTCAAATCTGTAATCTCGTGTATGACGTGTTTAGTCCACAGCCGTCTAACCAAAGCTTCTCAGCCTAGGGTTCTTGCACCCCATGAGGCCTGGAATTATAAGCAAAATTGCATGAGTGTGCGTGTGCCCAGTGTGCATTTTTCCAGGAAAAATGTTCATATTATTACCAGATTCTAATCTCAAAAGTCTGAGAAACACTGATTGTTCTAAACCTTTAGAACTTCCTTAAACTCGATATAAATTTTTAGGGGAATGAGTCAAGAAAATTGAGTCCCTACCATGTCAACTTCTTCCCTTTGCTTGTGTTTAAGTCCCCTAGCTTCCTGGAGCTGCCCCCACCAGCCCAGGCCCATGGCGACCTCCACCCTCTTTGCTTCCAGTTAGTCTCTGCCTGGATGCTGAAGCTCTGGCCTGCTGTCCTGTCCTTGCCAGTCTTCCTCACTTCCATGTCCTCCCCTGGACCGTCGCAGCGAAGACTGGGGGGTCTCATGAGGTAGGTGCATGACCAGGTTGGCCGGCAGGGGCCGCAGGGCGGACAGGCCCAGTGGGGTGTGGGCGGGTGGACTAGCGTCCTGTCTGTCATCTCAGCAGCCTGGGTGTGAGCACAGCATGGCAGCAGTCGGGAGGCCTGTGTTCTGGGTCTGGCCCTTCCCCTCCGTGGGCCTCAGTTTTCCCATCCTAAAGTGGATGGAGGTGGCCCAGAATCCCTGGATGGTTGCTTGGCAACCTTCCAACTCTGGCATCCTGTGGACCTTTCTGACTGATGCTGGGGGAGGGGACTGTCTTGAACTCCCCTTGGCAGAAGCAATTGGCCCAGCGGAATAGAACAAGATGGCAGGAAACAGGGCCCACCGTCCACAGCTTGAGGAGGAGTCTTAGCCCTGGGAGAAAGGAAGGCTCTAAATCACGTTGCCCCTAAGAGCTGCCTGGGGATGGTGATGGAAATGGAGACCCCACTGGAGGCTTCCCAGGGTTGGGAGGGCTCAGTCTGGGTGGCAGGTGACAGCTTCCAGGATACATATTCCATCCATCTCTGGAAGAGGCCAGGCAGGTGCTGGTGGGAGGAGAGAGAGCACCACGCTGCCCTCAGCTGCCGCAGGTCCTGGAGACGGGGCTGGGGCTTCGGCCATCCTGCTCGCTCAGCTGCTGGGGGGCTCTCCTGTCCCAGTTCTTCTTAACCCTCCCTCCCCACCAGCTGCTAATTCTGGGCCCAGCTAGCATAGCCAGGCAAAAGCCCAGGGATCAGGGTGGGGGGGTTGTCCCCGCAGAGACACCATGTGGAGATGCACAGGGTGGGGACTCAAGGACTCCTCCGAGGGACAGGACCCCGTCCTCACAGGCACAGGGAAGACCCTCTCCCACCTCCACCCTCTCTTCACACTGCCCCTCTCCCACCCTCAAATGATTAAGAACAAGACACGGGCGTGACCATGATGTAGAACATTCTCTACAAAAGTTATAATGAGCCCGAGAGAAGGGCTTGTTTTACAGTGGTGGGAACCACAGAGCCTGTCCCACCTCCGCACAGGGAGAACCAGCAAGAGGCTGAGAGTAAACGTGCAGGGAACAGGAGAGAAAGGGCAGCACCTGGGGCTCGGAGAAAGAAGAGTCGGCACCTGGGGGTGGCCCCAGCCTCAGGCCTGAAGAATAGGATGGCATGGCAGGCAGCCAAGCCCTCGGTGTCCTGAAGCGGGAAAGGGACCTGCTCTGGGCATGTGTGTGGATGGGGGCCCCCACACAGACGGACTAGAGAGAGGTCTTTGGGGGCTGTCTTTCCCCCACTCCAGGGAGGAGCTGGGGCCGTGGCCGTGCTCCCAGTAGGGGCTGCTTCCCAAGCCGAGGTCAGCAGTGGGCACTCCCACTGCTAGAGAGCTCTGAGGACACACCTCTGAGTACCCTCTGGGCAGGACTTTCTGGTCTCACCATCATCACAGAGCTGGGACGCAAGGTGAGCTCTGGATTACCCACCATCCATGCAGAAATATGCAGCAGCCCAGTCCCTTCCAGACCTCGAGGGAAACCCAACAACCAACCCCCAGCATGTGCATACACACACACACACAGAGACCTGGGGACCTGGGGACAATCGGCAGTTTAGGTTACCCACATCCTCCAGTGCCCACATCATAGGACTTGCCCAGTCTCTGCCTGTCGCAGGCCTGGGAGACTCTGAGGCAATTGGCAGATGCCTTTCTCTAGCCCACCATGTGCCCACCAGGCCTGGGGGTCATAATACTGCAGCCTGTTGTTCTAGCACCTTGTGTCCAGCTCCCTGACCCCCTTGAGTCCCTTTGGGGGGGTCAGGCTACACAACGGAGGAGGGAAGTCTGGAGGAAGACAGTCACCCCCACCCCACCCCAGCCCAGCTCTCCAGCTCCCAGCCTTGGCCAGTGGATGAAGGGGAAGGGGGCTGGCTATGCACATGGACGGGATGGGGACTGCAAGTCAGGACATTTGGCTGAAGAGTCTGGGCGGGGAGCCTCCCCTCTGGGGTGCATGGGGGGAGGGGAGGCAGCGCCAACTCTTCCCTTCACAAAAATGTAGGAAACCGGCAAGTCTCCAGCCTGAGCACGAGAGAGAACAGAACCCTCAGAAGAGGGGTGGGAGAGACAATGGCTCCTAGGACAGGCCATGCACCTCCCCCCATACACACAATCCCATCCAGCTCCGCTGCCCCTGCCCTCCCTCCAGGACTGGCCTTCCACAAATCTGCATGTCCTTTAGGGCCACTCTGATGGAGGTGGCTCAGGGGCTCTGGGTCCCCTCAGAACTGTTGTTCTGGGCCATTCTCTTGCCGCTCTGGGTGCCTCCAGGCCACACCCTCTGCTTCGGGGTGTGAACAGGCTTTCGAAGGAGGCCACCCATATGGTCCTTGCTCCTGGGGGCGGGGGCTGCAGGGCTGGCGACTGTGAGGTGAGGACCTCATGGCCCCACCGCGGGTTGTGGCAACTTGCAATTCATTTTGGTCTGGGGAGAGGAACTCCCGGTTATCTGTGGAGGAAGAGACAGAAACAGACCTCAGGTGAGGGCCCTCAAAGACACCATGCTCAATCGGGTCATTTTGTTAGCCTTCCCCTTTCTGGCCAGACTGATAGTCAGGGATGCAGACATGGGTCTAAGGGTGACCTCCCCATTCCCCCAACTCCAGACTGCCTCCGCACACCCATCCCTGGCCCAGCCATCAAGGGTAAAGGCCACAGATACCAAAAAGGTGGACAGCGTTTACTGGGCTCGTGGGGTGCCATGGGGGAGGGACCAGCCTCTGTCAAGTATGGTGGCTTTTTGAACATGAACATGACGATTCTGCCTCCAAGGCTGCTCTTGGCCCTGCTGGGAGCATTTTCCTGATTGCAGGGTTCAGGGACAGCAGGTAAAAACATCTGCCTTGAGGGCTTGGGCCATTGAGGACACCACTGGCTGTCGCACCCTCCATCCCTGGAAAGTCACCTTGTCCCCAGGCTCTAGGGCCACACAGAGCAGGATCAAGCTCAGCTGCACCCCGAGCAGCAGCAGGACGTGGAATGAGCTATTCTAACACCCGGAGCCTCTACTTGCTCATCCGTTGTAACATGGGATGATGTAGCCTCCACGCGCAGGCGTTCAGGAGGATTAAACGAGAGGACTCGTTCAAGGGAGAGGACTTGTTCAAGGGCATAGCCTAGTACCCAGGGGGTGGGCAGGCTCCAGAACACCCTAGCTGTGATTGCTATGACTACCATAACTCATCCACACGGAGGCCCAATTTTTCACATTTTGATACTTCCAAAACTGAGGTGCATTCTACATTAGCTGTGATAAGAAAGCCTCCAATCATCATGGAATTAGCAGTTTCTTTTTCTGAGCTGGTAGTAACTTAAATAGTGGGGCCTCTTGCAATTGATAGCAGCTTAGATTTTATGAAATACGGTATCATGCCCCCTCCCACTCCTGAAAAAGCAGACACCCCCACCCCCGACCTTTCAACTCCCATCCCCCCATGCGCTCTTAGGCCGGGCACTCACAACTCTGTGTCCGCCAGGGCGGGCGGCCGCTCCAGCGCCTGCCTTCGCCTCCGCACGGCCCCCAAGATCTTCTTGCGGGGCCCCAGGGGGACGCTGATGCTGCGGAGGTCGAGGTCAGAGCACAGCATCAGCGCCTCCAGGTCGATCTTCTCCTGCCGCAGGAGGGCGGCAAAGTCCTCCATGTGCAGAGAGGCCAGGAAGGTCTCCAGCGGGCTGGTCTCGGGCTCCAGATCCTCGTCCAGGCCCAAGTCCAGCTCGTCCCAGGGCAGCTCCTCCCCGCAGCTGCGGTCCTGCAGGCTGTTGGCACTGCCCAAGCTGTCGTCGTCCAGGCTAGGGGGGCTCTGCAGCCGACCCCGCGGCGTGCCCGTCCCATCCAGCCCCCCGTCCTCGCGACTCAGCCCATGCAGCCCGCTGCCCAAGTAGTTCCTGCGGAACACCATGGTGCCCAGGCCGGGGCGGGTAAACAAGGAGTCGTGGCCTGAGTCGGTGCTGACCTCCGAGTGGGCAGGCTCGGCCGCCAGCGTGGCACGGGAGACGCTGTCCTCATCCGAGAGGAACATGTCCCGGAGCGGGGCACGGCCCCACTCCTTGGGGTTGGCGTAGGTGCCCTGGCGCACGAACATCACGTCGCTGCCCAGCTGCAGGCCCGAGAGCGAGCGGACGCTCTTGCGGCCGTCCTCGGAGACCTTGAACGTGCCGTCGCCGCCCTGCTTGCGCCGCTCCAGCTTCTTCTGGATCTTGGTCTTGCCCCTGGCGGTGCCGTGCAGCGTGGCCTGCGAGTAGGGCAGCGGGCTGCCCAGCGCCAGGTGCTGCAGCCGGCGGCTCAGGGTGCTGGACGTGAGGCTGGAGAAGCTGAGCGTGTCGGAGCGCTCGGCCAGCTCGCGCCGGTAGCGCCGCTCCATGCGCTCGTGGTGCTTGCGCTGCATCTTGGCGCACTCGCGGATGCGCCGCTCGGCCTCGCGGAAGGCCTTGTCCTTCAGCTTGCCCACCAGCTTGGGGTTGAGGCTGCTCTGCTTGGCCGCGATGGAGTCCAGGTAGCGCACGCACTCCATGTGGCCCTTCATGGCGGCCATGTCCAGCGGCGTGTGGTAGTCGTTGTCCAGGCACCAGATGTTGGCCCCGAAGGACACCAGGAAGGACAGGCAGTGCAGGTGGCCATTGGCAGCTGCCAGGTGCAGGGGTGTGTTGCCCCAGATGTCACACTTGTCCGGGTCACCCCTGCAGGGAGAGTACGAGGGGAGGGATGATGAGACGTCGCAAGCTGGGGCAGACAGTCTGCAGGGGCTGGTGGGGGAGGGGGACAGTGGGGGCGGGGGCCCGGGAGGCGAGTGGAGGACTCCCCGACTTGTTAAGTCTTCCCACAGGCACACCAGGCCCCAAAGGGACCCGTGGGCCTGAGACCTCTGCTCTGACTCCAGGAGACCTGCAGGTCTGAGCCACCAAACGGAGCCGGAGTGAGCCCGGGGAAAACTGGCCCCAGGCACGCAGGGGGTGGGGCGACAGAGAAGGCGGGGCCGGGGCGGGGCCTTCCCCAAGATGACTGAGGGCTGGGAATCTCAGGGGATAAATATTTGATGCCCAGAGAGAAAGGAGTGAATTATTCATGGGGCCCAGCGGGGAGCTGGCCCGGTGAGGTGGTGGGCCTGGGCCGAGTCCGGGTCTCCAGGCTGGCGTGGTGGCGAGTGTAGCTGCGTGTTGCAGAGTGACCATAAAAGAGGACAAGAGAGTGGTGTGTGCTGGGCCTGAGCCCTGGCTGAGTGCGTGAGTGTGTGTTTGCGTGTCGGCGGGCACGGCCATGTCTGCAGGGAGCAGGGCCAGGCCTGGCAAGCCTGAGTGTGAGAGAAGGTGTTGGGTCTTGGCCTGGGCCAGGAGGGGAGTGTAGGGGCAGCCAGGACTGGAGGGGAGGAGGAGGGAAGTCAGCTGCCTGGGCCAGGCCGCCCTCCCTCCCCGGAGCTGCCCCATCCTTGGGAGCCCTGTGAGGCTGGCTGGCTTGGACCTGTCCAGATGCCCCAAAAGTCCCCCCAACACCCTCCACAGCAGACTGTGCCCCCCTCCCCCGGGGCAGGCTCCCACTGGCTCCTCCAGGACTCCCGCCTCCCTCAGGGGCTTAGCACAGCACCTCTGCCCCAGCTAATGAGGCCACAAGGCCACCCTCCAGCGCTGGGGGAAGAATCACTCCCTTGTCTCAACAGCTCTCTGCACACCCCCCTCGTCAGCTTCCCCTCCTGAGGCCAAGTCCTGCAGGATGATGTGGGGACGGGCTGCTGGGCATCTGGCCCACACCCTGTCAAACACCAATCCTTGCCCTCTGTAGGAGTTGGGGGGGTTGGTGCACCCAGGGGAGCCCTCTTCCTCTTCCCCCAAGAGTCTTCCGAAGGGGGGTAAGAGTTGCTGTGTGTCCTCCGGGGGTGGGGAGGAACCGGTCTGTCTTGGCCTCTTGGAACATGGCTCAGCTGACTGGTCTTAGGTGTTGCTCCCACCTGCTGCTGGGTCCAAGGAGAGCAGAGAGGGCAAGGCCAGTTCCCCCACCCAGCACACGCCCCAAGGCCAGCTGGAGCCCCTCTCTCTTAGGGCCTGAGATGTTCATATTAACCCTCCTGGGGCATGTGCTTTCCCTTCTTCCACCCCCTTTCCTCTCCAGGCTGCCCCAGTGTCCAGGCCAACGTGGCTTCTCATTATAAAACTGCTCGGGGTGAGGGGGTTCTTCACAGTAGTGTGATTTAACCCCAGGGAACCCACTTCAGAATGCTCTGGACGCTGCATTCCTCAGCTGCTACCTCCAAACCCCCTGTCTGGCCTTGACGCCTGGACTCTATGCCCACTCCTCTCCCCAGGCCAACTCTGGAGGCAGAGGGAGGGGTGAGAAGCCCCTTCAAGGGGCTTCAGCCTCCCTATTGCTTAGCTGTGCCCTGCAGTGGGGGAGGGACACAGAGAGAGTTAATGGGGTGGCTGACCCAATGACATTTGGTACTGTGGACAGTGCCCATAAATCCCAGGAATGAGAATGAGGGAGAGAGCTGTGTGAGACCCAGCCTGCAGGGAGGTGTGGGTGCTGGCTGGGAAGCCCCTCGGATCCAAGTCTGGGGGGTGGACAGTGAAGACCCTCTCCTTTCCTAGCCCCCACTCTGGCCCCTCTGAGACTTCTCAGCCTTCTCTCTGGTTCTCACTATGCCCCTCACTCTTGCTTCCAGCTGCCCATCACCCTGGAGATCCCTTCCACCTGTCCCTGACTCTGCAGCACCCCCCAACAATCAAAGACCCCCAAATCCCAGTTCCTCCTCTCCTAGCCCCACACCCAGGTGACAAGTATCACATGCCTCAGCTTCTGTCCCTATCCACGTGTGTCTCCTCCCACGAATGCTAGGTTCCCAGGTCCCACCTCAGGGTCTGCCTGTAGGAGAAACAAGCATCTCAGAGGAGTGGGACAGAAGATGCCATGGGGTCTAGGGAAGGTGTCTCAGGGGTCTGGAGCAGCGCTGCGAGGCTCTTCCCCCTCCCCTGCTGGGCTGGGTGGAGGGGGACTCACCCGCGACTCACGATGAGGCGCAGCGACTCCAGGTTGCCATGGTAGGCAGCCCAGAGGGTGGGAGTCATGCCATCCTCGTCGGGGGCATTCAGCTCCTTCCGGGTGGCCTCCTTGAGGAGCTCCAGGTAGCCATCCCGAGCCGCCCGGTGGTACTGGTCGTTCATGGCTCCGTACTTGGACGGGGCGGGCAGGGGGCACGGGGAAATGCCCCCCGCAGGGGAGGGCGGCCGGGTTAGGGCTGAGGCATGGGGTTGGGGGAGGGGCCCGGGCAGGGGCCGGGGTCGCCAGCCCCCGCTGCCGCAGACGGAGGGTGCGGAGCGCCAGAGCCGCGGCTACTGGGACATCTGAGCCGCTCACCCGGCGGTGGGGGGGGCGGGGGTGGGGGCGGGGGGCGCCCGCCCCCGCTGCCGCAGACGGAGGGTGCGGAGCGCCAGAGCCGCGGCTACTGGGACTTCTGAGCCG
>NW_007735453.1:2597-42199 GCF_000696425.1 Galeopterus variegatus | reverse complement strand
TGCGCGGGTGGGGGGTGGGGAGGATCTCCCGCTGCCCAGAGAGCCGCCCCCGGGCTTCCCCTGGGTCCTAAACACCTTGCTCTTCAAGCACAGCGGAGATCCAGGCGAAGCCCTGTCCTCTCTCCAGAAGTGCCCACCCCAGTGCCCTGCCCCGTGAGGCCCAGTCTGTGGACAGTTCGGGGTCAGTCCTCACTAGAGCACCGGCCCGACAGCTTCCTATTTCTCTACCCGTCAAAGGAACCGGCCAAGAGCTGGAGAGGATGTCCGAGGGCGGGGGAGAGGGGCAGTGCTGAACCCCAGGACAGTGGACCTAAAAGAGGCATGAGGACCGACCGCGAGACCGTCCGGGAGTAGGACCTGGCGGTGCCACCACCCCCTCGCGCGGGGTGGGCCAGCCGCGCTCCAGCAGGGGGCGCCAGAGGTCTGGAAGCCGACTCCGCGCGCCGAGCGGGAACTTCGTACCCAAGCCCCAGACTTCGCAGCATCCAGCTGAGCAAGGGACAGTAGGGAGGGACAGAGGAAAAAGGAACTTCGTCGGGGAAAGGGGGTCTAGGGTCCCGATCTCGGGGCAGCAACAGAGGAGCGCAAAGGTATAGGGCGCACCCGAGCTGGGAGGGCGTCGGGGTGCCTGAGGGCCCTTGGGGCGTCCCTTGAGCGTCAGCGTTGGGGGCTGTGGGTGACCGGGGTCGCTGCACGCCTGGGTGCGGTGGGCGCCGGGGGCAGGGTGCGCTCCGGGTGCCGCAGTGCAGGGCAGCGCCCAAGCCTGGCCGCGCCGGGGTGACAGGGAGGCGGGGGAGGGGGGGTTCCTCTTAACGGGTAAATAGAAATCTCGCCTTATCTGGCTCCCGCGCGCTCTTCCCTAAATTCAGCTCGGAGCAAAGATGGATCATGTGAGTGGAACTGAGAGGTTTATGGAGCCGAGCTCCCGCGGCTGTAAATCACCCTGCCCTCCCGGGTATAAAGCGCCCGTCCAGCCCGCAGCGGGAGAGAGGACACCCTCGCCGCCCCCCGGCCCCGTGCTCAGCGCAGGCTCCCAGCCCAGCCAGGTGCGTGCCCGGCCAGAAGGCCCTCGGATTCGGGGAGGAGGGACCCTGGACGGCTTCCTTCTTTCCCGTCGAGCGCGAGAGGGGCAGGCTCCGGGTTTTCTCTTCCCCTTCCTCAGCGCTTTCTCCAGCACCCCCAGTCCCCACCGTCCGGGTTAGGAACTCCCTGGTCCCCAAATCAAGGGACAAGACGGGAGGAGGAGAGCCCTCGGGATTAACCTGCAGTCCTGTTCGCCCCTCCCCCACAGTGACCCCGCCAACCTCCTCCAGTCGCCCCGCCATGTCCGAGGAGCTGGCGCGGGGCCCCAAGGAGAGCCCCCCGGCGCCGCGGGCGGGTCCCCCCGAGGGGTGGAAGAAGGGCGGCCGCCTGCTGTCCGTGCTGCTGGCGGTGAACGTGCTGCTCCTCGCCTGCACGCTCGTCAGCGGCGGCGCCTTCAACAAGGTGGCGGTGTACGACACCGACGTGTTCGCGCTGCTCACCGCCATGATGCTGCTGGCCGCCCTCTGGATCCTCTTCTACCTCCTGCGCACGGCGCGCTGCCCCGACGCCGTCCCCTACCGGGACGCGCACGCCGGCCCCATCTGGCTCCGAGGTGCCAGGGGCGGTGGGGGTGGGAAGGTGGGGGGGGTGGGCACGGCGCGGGGCTGCAGGCTGGGGCTGCTGGAGAAATTGCAGAGCTGCACGTCGACGCAAGCCTCTGATGGAGAGCAGGAAACAGAAGGCAGCAGTAGCTGAAAGAGCTGACCTAAGGCCCTTCTTATCTATGCAGCCCCGAAGAAAGGGGCTCAATAGGACAGCCACCCATCCACCCCCTCAATCACACACTCATCCTCCCACCCACCCCATTCATCTATCCTTCCACCCAATCATCCCACCACTCCCCCATCCACCCACCCATCTAGCCACCCATCCTCAGCTCTGCAAGCCTTCTCTCCTGCCTGTCTAATCCACCACCACCATCCCGCCCTGATCCCCAGGTGGGCTGGTGCTGTTTGGGATCTGCACTCTTGTCATGGATGTCTTCAAGACCGGCTACTATTCCAGCTTCTTTGAGTGCCAATCAGCCATCAAGATCCTGCACCCTCTCATCCAAGCGGTGTTTGTCATTGTCCAGGTGGGTGAGAGGAATGTCCCTGAGTGTGAATGTCCCTTGGCAAGGGGTCAGGAGACCTGAGCTCCACTCTCCCTTCTACTCTGTGCAATTAAATAAACTGGGGATAGGACTGTAGTGGGGACCCTAGGAGCCCATACATGTGGAAGCACTCGGTAATGAAGAAATACCCAGATATGAGCTCCTACATAGGGCCCTGTGATTTTATTTCAATCTAAGCAGTGCCAATAGTTAACATATAGGAGGTGTGAATTGGGATAAAGGCCCTGTCCCCTAGAACCTGGCCTGTCCTCCTTGGGTGCCCATAGAGGGCATCAGTCCCAGCCCAGGGTCCTGCTGTGGACATGGCCAGTTTGGCCTTAGCCATGGTCCCTATGTTCTGTATTTGTTCAGGAAGTAGGGCATCCTGTAACTGGGATTTTTCAAACAAGTTTATTTTTTTTTTTTTGCTCATAAACAACCTTCTGATTAAGCTGAGGCAGGACGGGTCTTACATGGGACCAGAACAGACCCCAGCCCTGTATCATGACCAGAATGGCCACATGGGGTGATGCTCTCCCCGAAACACCACCCCTGCTGCCCAAGTTTCCACAATACAACACACGTATGGCTTTGGCATTTATGTAGTTTTAGTCTTTTACATTTTATGTGTTTGACGAATACTCAGGTAAAATGGAAATACAGATAGCCCACATCAACAAATCCCATGTCAGGGATTCAATAGCAGTCAGATGAAAGTAGGGACTTGCAGTGTGACGAAGGAAGAGGATGGGCAGAGGATGTTGTCAAAGGGACTCAGAAGTCTCCAGAGACTCATTTGACCTTGAGCAAGACCTGGCCTGAGGCTGGCCTTGCTCCCAGGAATAAATATAACCAGGTAGTCAAAATCTGCTTGACTCCCATCCCCTCCCCCTGAAAAACCCCCAAGACCAGAGAGTTTTTTTACAGATGACATTTTGCAAATCTTCAAAGAACCGAGAGCCACTATTTTATACAAACTGTACCATAGAATAGAAAAAGGAAATGCTCCCTGTCTTATTTTGTAAAGCTGAAATAAACTTGATCACTTAGTCTAAGGGCTCTTGGGGTAGAGAGAATGTAATACTGGGCATGGACGTGGGCACCCTGGAGTTCAGCCCATCTACAGAGTAAATGACCCTCATCACTCTCTCTCAAACAGACTTACTTTCTCTGGGTCTCCGCTAAAGACTGTATTCACGTCCACCTGGATCTGACCCGGTGAGAACCGCAGCTCCATGTCTGTGTCCAGCGTTCCAGTCACCTTGCATGACAGATGAGGGCTTTCCAACCTGTGGCGTGCGTCCTCTTTCTGCTCCCTGTGGGCTTTCGGCCGAGGTCTCCTTGCTTTGTCAGCCTGACTTCCACTTCCCTTTCCCCTGGGGGTGGGGGCATTGGTGGTCTGAGCCTCTGGGCAACCTGGGCCCTCTCTTGGGTGGGATCCTGGCCAGGCTA
Organism: Galeopterus variegatus; assembly: GCF_000696425.1. Classification (NCBI taxonomy): domain Eukaryota; kingdom Metazoa; phylum Chordata; class Mammalia; order Dermoptera; family Cynocephalidae; genus Galeopterus; species Galeopterus variegatus. Next base: position 38,571 of record NW_007735453.1, on the reverse strand, counting down.
AGTGTTCCTTCCAAACTCAGCTACCCTGTTCACACAGGGGCCTGTCTGCTTTCTCATTTCTCAACACCATCCCTTATTATAGCTCATCAGGGATTCACTGGCCTCTTTGGCTCCCCCAACAGGTGTGGTCTCATGTTCACACTTACCACCAACCTGGCCATCTGGATGGCGGCTGTGGTGGATGAATCCGTGCACCATGCCCACTCCTACACCAGTTTTCAAAGCAATGGCAGCTACGCCCGCCTCGCCCCTGACCGTGAGTTCACTCTTAATCCTGGCCCTGTAGCTGCCAGGTCGTGGGCTGGGTGCTCTGTGGATTTGTAGAGTCAGACTCCCATGACCTCATGAGGGCATGGAGGCAAAGGTGAAAACCAGAGCCTCCTCTTGCTCCAGGCTGCACCTCTGAAGTGTAAGTGTAGGCATCCCAGGACAGGGAGTATCAAGGGACATCTCATCCTTGAGGGTGCAGCTGTGGCCCTATTATTCAGGTCTCCATTCCACCAAGGAGGGACCCTGCCTGCAGGAAGAAAGAGCAAGGGGGATCAAGCTGCAGAGACGGGAAGGGAGGCAGAGTGGTCCTGTAGCGGAAACATGGGATCAGGTGGGAGAGCCTGGGAAGGAGAAGGTGAGAAATAATCATCACATCACATGACTATAGTGACAATTTGCTGAGCTCTCTATGTCAGGCACTGTGCTAAGTGTCTTCAGCATTCAGTTTAACCCTCCCAACTTCCCTATGAGATGGGTACTACTAATATTCCCATTTTACAGATGCAGAAACTAAGGCATAGTGAGGTTAAGTAGCTTCTGCAAGGTAATAGAGCTTGAAATTGGAGCACTAGTGTTCAGATGCATTTTTGCTCTTAACCAATATTCTGTACTGAGGAAGAACAGTCCCCCAGTCCTAGTTCTCTGGACTTCTGTAGGGCCTCCCGCTAGCTGGAACCAGACTAGATGACTCAGACACATGCACACACACCCCAGGCACGGGAGGGTCCAGGAACAGGAAACATGGCCCCGGCCCTCAGGGAGACCCCAGTCCAGCAGGACTGATAAATGTCCAGCTTGCACATCCAGAGGACTCCGGAGGATGGTTAAAAGAAACCTGGGAGGTGGTCAACTTAACATAGTGGCCATGTGGGGGTGGGGAGAGGTCCGCTGGAGAGGTCCCTGCCCTGGGGTTGAAAGTCAGGTAATGTGCTTTAGCTCTGCCATTACGAGTCACTTTACCTCTCTGGCACATAGTAGGTGCTCAATAAATATCTGGGGGATGAATGAACATGCCAGGCCCTGTGAAGGTGTTTGGGATACAATGGTGAATATGGCAGACAGAGACCCTGCCCTTACAAAGGTCACATGCTAGGGGTGAGGTTCTCCAGGAAGATGGGAGGGCAGTCCAGCCCTGGGCCCCTCTCTCCACAGCGGAGCGTGCAGGCAGCCTGGTTGGAGGAGACCCCTGCCCCTGCAACACAGCTGTCTGCCAGATCTTCCAGCAGGGCTACTTCTACCTGTACCCCTTCAACATCGAGTACAGTCTCTTTGCTTCCACCATGCTCTACGTTATGTGGAAGAACGTGGGCAGGCTGCTGGCCTCTACCCACAGCCACGGCCACACCCCAGCCCAGGCTAGCCTCTTCCGGGAGACCTATTTTGCTGGCCCAGTCCTGGGCTTGATGCTCTTTGTGGTGGGACTGGCTGTCTTCATCATCTACGAGGTCCAAGTGAGTGGCGAGGGGGGCTGCACCCAGCAGGCCCTGGTCATCTACTACAGCTTCAACATCGTCTGTCTGGGGCTTATGACCTTGGTCAGCCTGAGCGGCTCAGTCATCTACCGTTTTGACCGCCGAGCCATGGACCACCATAAGAACCCCACGCGCACCCTGGACGTGGCCCTGCTGATGGGTGCCGCCCTGGGCCAGTATGCCATCTCCTACTATTCCATCGTGGCCGTGGTGGTGGGCACACCAAGGGACCTGTTGGGGGGGCTCAACCTAGCCCATGCTCTGCTCATGATTGCCCAGCACACCTTCCAGAATGTGTTCATCATTGAAAGCCTGCACCGGGGACCGCCTGGGGCCGAGATGCATGAAACCCCCCCCAAGGAGCCCTGCCAAGGCCTCACCTTTGCCAACATGGATGCCCTCCACACCTTGCCTGCCTGCCCACCCACCCCCAGGCTGGTTAGCCCCAGCCCAGCAGGCCCTCCGGAAACAGTGGCCATCCTCTTGGCCCCCAGGGGCCACTGGAGACGTCGGTGCCTAAAAGACATTTCTCTCTTTCTGCTGCTCTGCAATGTCATCGTGAGTAGCTGGGGGGAGACGGGGTGGCTTGGGGGTAAGAGGCTGAGGAAGGATGCTCCTGCAGATTCACTCACTGGCCTTCTCTGTCCTGCCTCTAGCCCCCTTGAGAATCTCAGGGCACACAGAGAGAATGAAATCCCAACGTTCTGGCCTCTAGGCAGTGATGGAGCTGGAGGGGTTGCAGGGAATGCTGAAATGCTGACATGGGGCAAGGCGGAGGTGGCAGGGAGCTGAGAGCCCATGTGGAAGGCAGGAGGGAGGGGCGGCAGGGACCCTCATCCTCTGGTGGGAGGTGTGACTGCTCCTGGGAACTTGTGACCTGCCTGCTTCTCAGAATAATTGGAGCAGCATCAGGAAGTAGCACAGACCAGCGTAAGTGTGAGCGATCTGTTAGAGTGCAGTGGCGAGCAGGCCGGGAAAGGGGGGCATCTCCAGCAGCCGCCCCCTCCCCAGTGATTCAGCAAAGCCAGCCATTAGGAGCAGCAGACTTCACCCAGTACAAATATACTGCTGTATGGAAACACTCCAGGGCAGAAACACTCGTAATGCAGGTGCACCCCGATAGAGAAACAGTCCTAGTGTAGCTGCAAACCCAATACAGAAATGCCTGCCTCAGTGTAGAAATAATCCCCAGGAGGGAAATCTCTAATGTAGAAACATGTACCCATGTGGGTACCTCCCAAATAGAAAAACAGCACTAATGAAGTTTCATTCAATATAAAAACAGCCCTCTTAGCTATAATCTCCAGTAGAAAAATATCCCTAATATAGAAATATTCTTAATGGGGGTATAAGTATCCCAATATAGAACATCCCCAGAGTGAGTTCTCCCCCATGAAATTCTACCCACATGAAATATACCCATAGCCCTAGCTGAGATGCTTTCTTAGTGAAGTCACACTGTGAAAATTGCCCATCCTACAGGTGACCTTCTGTGCAGTCGTGCTCCCCGTAGATACGATATGATCCTTTGTAGGAGCCTTCCAACAAAGCAAATTTCACTTTATTATTATTTTTTTATTTTTATTTTTTAAAGATGACCGGTAAGGGGATCTTAACCCTTGGCTTGGTGTTTTCAGCACCACGCTCAGCCAGTGAGCCAACCGGCCATCCCTATATAGGATCCGAACCCGTGGCCTTAGTGTTATCAGCACCGCACTCTCCTGAGTGAGCCACGGGCCGGCCTGCAAATTTCACTTAAAAAAAAAAAGTATGTGGTCACCAGTCTCTGACCCTGTACCAGTAGAAGCAATAAGGCTCAAAACCTCATCGTGTCTTGGGCCCACCCCCTGGCATGACCCTGCCCCCTCCCACGGCCCCCCCCCCCCCCTCCACGCAGGCCTGGCTTGTGGGGAGGCTGTTCTTGCTGCAGGTATCTGAGCCTGAATCACCTCAACAGCAGCAGCTCCATCCCCATCTCTTCATTTTATAGGACAGACACAGGCTCAGAGGAGGGCTGTGACTTGCCCAAGGACGCAAATAATTGGGAGTAGGGGTGGAGCTAGCCTAGAAGCCTTCTTCTTTGCCTCCTATCTCAAGTGCCCCACGTGTGAACCGTCTGAGCTCATAGCATGAGATGAAGCAGGATTCCACTTCAACCTCCTCCCAGCTCTGGGAAGAAGGAAGGGGGAAGGGGGCAGGGATGGAGCTGGAGACCAGAACTCATGGAGGGCAGGGGTGGGGTAGCCTCTGGCAGGACCCTGAAACCCCTGCGCTGGGTCTGTCTGCTTCTACCATCACCAGCGCTGAGACCTCATCTCCCCAGGAGAGAGCTGCTGATTGAGCTGTTTGTACCTCCTCATCTATGAGACCTCTTCTCCCCTATGCCCTCCCATGGGTAGGCCCCGCTAAGATTCAGGGACAGGTGATCACGGGTGGTCCCCTAACCTGGGAATGGCAAGTTCAGTTGGGCACACTCCTTAGAGGGTACCAGACCCTGTTTAGGATGCCAGAGGTCCCCACTCAGTGACATTCAATCCCCCAAACTAGAAGGCTGGGATCCCCATGCTCTCACAGCCCAGCAAAACCCACAGAAACGACCCACAGGCTCCAGGCCGGCTCCTGACACGCCCCTCTGTCCACACAGCTGTGGATCATACCTGCCTTCGGGGCTCGCCCTCACTTCAGCAACGCCGTGGAGGTGGACTTCTATGGCTACTCCCTCTGGGCAGCCATTGTCAACATCTGCCTGCCTTTCGGCATCTTCTACCGCATGCACGCGGTCTCCAGCCTGCTGGAGGTCTACGTGCTGTCCTGAAGCCCCCAACAGAGACATGCGGGGGTTGCTGCCCAGCCTGTGTGCCCACTCAGAGCCCCTCCGGGAATGATCCAGGCTGGCAGTCACAGCTCCATGTCATCACCCATTTTCCACTGGCCCCAGAGTGGAATTTCCACAAAAGTTATTTTTCCAGGGTGAGTTTTTAAATCACAATCAGGACATGCCCATCCACCACAGCATGACCCCTAGGGCAAGTGGTGACTGGGGCAGGGAGAGGGAGACCCCTCCCTGCAGCATTTCTAGGACCAGGCAACATCTGGAAGTGCCAGCTCTGGCTCCATCCCTCCTCCCTGCCCATCTGGCAGTCTGGTCAGTGTGCTGCCTGGAGCTGGGAACAATAAACTCGTGATTCGCCCAACCCTTGTCCTCCACTTCTTGTCTCAGCCGCCCCATCTGAGATGGTCACAGGAGAGGTACTTGGGGGTCAGAGCTGGAAGGGATCCTGGAGATTTTCAGGTCTTAAGCTTTTTTTTTTTTTTTTTAAAAGATGACCGGTAAGGGGATCTTAACCCTTGACTTGGTGTTGTCAGCACCACGCTCAGCCAGTGAGCTAACCGGCCATCCCTATATAGGATCCGAACCCGGGGCCTTGGTGTTATCAGCCCCACCCTCTCCCGAGTGAGCCACGGGCCGGCCCTCAGGTCTTAAGCTTTTTTTTTTTTTTTAAAAAATGACCGGTAAGGGGATCTTAACCCTTGCCTTGGTGTTGTCAGCACCACGCTCAGCCAGTGAGCTAACCGGCCATCCCTATATAGGATCCGAACCCGGGGCCTTGGTGTTATCAGCCCCACCCTCTCCCGAGTGAGCCACGGGCCGGCCCTCAGGTCTTAAGCTTTTTTTTTTTTTTTAAAAAATGACCGGTAAGGGGATCTTAACCCTTGCCTTGGTGTTGTCAGCACCACGCTCAGCCAGTGAGCTAACCGGCCATCCCTATATAGGATCCGAACCCGGGGCCTTGGTGTTATCAGCACCACACTCTCCCGAGTGAGCCACGGGCCGGCCCTCAGGTCTTAAGCTTTTCAGTGGGCGAGCCAAGTCTGAGTTCGGACTACTTAAAAAGTGAGTAAGTGGGCGGCTGGGAGGGGCTGAGTGGAGTTCCCAGGCTGTCACCTTCCTCTTCCCTTATCTCCAGGTGACATGCACATATGCGTATACTCATATTTTTTATGAGTTCCATGATACAAGAAAGGTTAGGAGGGCCTGACCTAGCCTAACCCCCACAATTACATTTACAGAGAAGGAAACCAAGGCCCAGAGAAGTAAAGTGACCTGCCCAAAGTCCCACAGCTATGGAAAGCCAGACCCTTTCTACTAAGAATAATAATTTTCAAGCTTTGTTTCAAGCAACAGCTTTTTTTACCCTCAAATAAAATATTTCAGGAACCCAAGTTTCTAACATCGATATAAACAGGGCAGTTCTAGTTTAAGAGGAGTGGAGCCACTTAGAGCCTCCCTGCCTGGGCTCCCCTTGCCCACTCTTTGTTGGGGGGTCCCTGAGGGGCCTCTCCAAAGCCCAAGGGTTTCTCTGCTACAAAAGTTGTAGAGGTGGACTTAGGAGGGAGAGAGACAGAAGGTTAGACAGGTCAGAGAGACTGGAAAAGAGGCGACACGGCTGGAAGAGCAGGAATAGCTGGTGGCCAGCCAGAGGCAGGGGAAAGGGGAAGCGCTAGGGTGGGACTGGGGTGGGGACAAGGGTGGAAGCAGATGGCATTCTGGAGGGGAGTGTAGGAACAGAAGCACCTGAAGCATAGGGGACTATATAGGGGAGCATAGTAGCACCCGGAGCATGGAGGAAGGTGTGCCTGGACCCCAGCAGAATGAGGTGGGTGGGTTTCAGAGGCTGGGGGGCGGAGCTGCTTCCTCCCCTACCTCGTGGCTCTGACCAGGTCTCTTCTGCCCCAAGTTCACATCTGACTTAAGAGAGAGAGAGGGTCCTGCGCGGGCGAGTGCTAGGAAGGGTGCAGGAAAAGGCGACCCTAGGCCTGGGAGGTGGGGATCCATTCCCAGTGTGGCCGCCAGACAAAATGTGGCCTGAACTCCGCAAGCCCTTTACTGGGGACCTAAGGACGTCGTACCCAGTCCCCGCGCTGGGCCCCCCGTCTGTCCCCGACCCTGGGGCCCCCGCGCCTGCACCGCCTCCGGCCCCGCCCACCCGTCCAGCCGCCTCGCAATTGGCGGCACCGTCTGGACCGAGCCCTTGGAGGGGTAATTAACGAGGGATTAATGAGATTTCCAAAGTCAACAGAAAAATCGATGGGCCGCGGAGCCTGAGCGGTGGCTGCGCAGTCCCGCAGGGGGAGGGCGTCGGGGGCACCGGTCGGGGCGCAGGAGCCCACGGTCCGTGGTTAGCTGGCGGGATGCCTGCCCAGACCTCAGGTAAGGCTCCCCGGAGTTCGAGCCGCAGCTAGGGCCGGGAGTGCCCTCGGGCCGCCGGTGACATTCCGGGAAAGGCCACCCCCGACACCCACGCACACTCCACCACAAAGCGGGGGTCAGGAGCTAGGGGCTGCGGAAATTGGGGTGGGAAGGCGGGGTGACTGGGGAAGGTCGACTCCTTTAGAGCCTAGGCTGGCCTCTCTCTGCCCCCGACACCACCCCGGCTCTGCTCGCCGCCGCCTCTCCGCAGATGGGGGGCGCACAGAGGTCAGCAGGGCGCGCTCCTCCCGGGCCGGTCGGGTCGTGGAGCAGCCAGCAGGGCCGCGAGGCCGGGAAGCGGGGAGAAACCCAGACGGCTGGTTAAAGGGGTGTGGGGTCGGGGCTGCCTGGACGCGCGGTCGGGGGCACGCACGCGGCGGCTGTCCCCCGCCCTGCAGTCCTAAGGTGACTCTGGAGGAAACCTCGAGGCTGCCCGGCCCACGCTCAGCAGCCTTCTCCGGAGCGGCCCGTGCGCTCCTGGCCCGGCGCCGCGCCCCGACGGCTCCGCAGTTTTCACCACCCGCCTCTAACCACGATCCACAAACCAGTTTGGTGTCCGGGCCCTCCCTCGGACCGGCGTCGCGCCGAGGGGAGTGACAGGGGATGATGGACTCCTCCTTGTCAGTTCCAGGAGCCTTTGCCCACGCCGTCTTCCCGAGACCCCGAAGTGCCCGCTCCCACATCCTTCCCAGCAGTGAACCAAATTCACCCCTTTGGAGGGTTCGGGCCCTGGGAATGGGAGGCGAGGGAGATTGTCAGGTCGAGTAGGCCAGAGGGAGAGTACCTAGAACCTCATCCCCCAGTGTCCCCTCTAGGTCTGCAGTGCCAGTAAAAAAACCCCGTGAAATTCACCAGTAATCCTGACCTGACCCTTCCGGCCTTCCCAGGACTTCAAAAGAACTGGAAGGAAATGCACAGGCAGCTAACACTGAGAGCTTTCCGTGTGCCAGACACTCTTCTGCAAGCACTTGCATGTATTAAATCATTTGATTCTGACAAAACCCCTAGGACGTAGGTATTACGAATTAATTCCTTCATCTATTCGTTCAAGAAATCTTTATCGAGCATCTACTATGCACCAGGAACTGTTCCATAGTTGTATTTCCATTTTACATATGAGGACACTGAGGCACAGAGAGTCTAGGTAGCTTGTCCAAGGTCACAGAGGCAGTAAGTGCCAGAGTCTGGGTTCTTAACCACTAGACTATCCTGCCTGGGCGTGGAGGGTACGGGTTCTGGGGACATCAAGGTGGGGCAGTCAGGGTTGGGAGAAAAGTAGCCGGGAGGCATCCCTGTAAGCCTCAGCCTTGCTCAACCTGGGTGGGGGGCCTGGGAGGAAAAGGTAAAGATCGGCTGGAAAGTCTCTGCTGGGCCAGGATGGAAAGGGTTTGATGGGAAGGGTCTCAGTCCACGGCTCTGGTGCTGAAAGCTCCCCAGAAACTGCCAGAGTCAGTGGGCAAACGCTGGGAGTGCGATGCCTGTGGTAGGTTTGGGGGGTTGGAGTTAAGCAGAGCCTGATCTCCACCCTGGAGGAATTCCTGGCCCTGAAGGGAGCCAGCCATACCCACAGCATCTGGACAGTGAACACTCTCAACAGAGAGGAGCAGGCCCAGCAAATTAGCCACCAGCACACTTAGGCAGAGGGGGAAGACTCCCCATGTGGGTGGTGAGGATGGGCAAGAGCCACTGGTGTGGCAGAAGAAACAGCAGGCCCTAAGAGGGATGGCAGGAGGTGGAGACCACAGGAGAAACACGGAGCCCTCCACCTGGGTCTGGGTGGACGTGTGGGGCAGATGCCCGGAGTGTGTCAAGGGGGCTGGACAGGGAAGGGACAGAACTTGAGCAGGGATGACAGGGTGGACTGGAAAAGGGGAGAAAATCATTTGTAAAATCTTGAAAAGAGGTCCAAGTGTTGGTACCCCGTGTGCCCCAGAAGAGAACAGCAGAAGGTATAAATATTGAGCAGGTTGCACATGGGAGATCAGGAGCCCAGAGAGGCTGCATCTTTGAGCCCGATGTGGTGAGGATCTTCTGGTTGTTGCATGGGGAAAAGTCTGAAGCTTCTAAAGCTCAGGGTCAGGTCTTGAGGGAGAGACAAAGCAAAGCAGAGCAGATCAAAACAGAGTCCCTCATGATGGGTGAGGGGCCAGCAATCAGCATGAAGTGTGGGGAGAGCACTGAGGGGGAGCACCGAGAGGCAGCACCTCACTCAGCCATGGCTTGTGGGCCAGGGAAGGCCACATAGAGGGGGTGGGCTCTCTGCTGAGTCCTGAAGGACAAGCTGGAGTCAGCCAAGGGGCAGGAGGGGTGGGCATCACAGGCAAAGGGAGGGGCATGGGCAAAGATGGGGCATTCTAGGAACTGCAGCAGGGTGGCACAGCCCACGGGAAGGGGAGTGGAGCCTGAAAACAATGCTGAAGAGGTAAGTTGAAGACAGACCAGGAAGCAGCAGCAGCTACCCTGCCTTGAGCCCTGTGTGCACCAGGCCCATACTAAACATACACTGTCTCATTTCATTTTGAAAGGCTGTGCAGGCTGTGCTGGGTAGTTTGGACTTTATACTGAGGGCAATTGGCTGCCTTTGCAGGGCTCTCAGTAGGGGAGAGGCACTGTAGGAGGGAGACCAGTCCAGGAGAGAGGAGGGGGGCTCCAGACTAGGGTAGTAATCGGGGTCAATAAAAATCTAAGTGCAATTGTGAGCTGGAACAAACAAGCTTGAGGCCAGAGGGGATGCCAGGGGAAAGGGAAGAGGCGAGGAGGACGCCCAGTTCTCTGCTAGGAGAAGCGAAGATGGAGATTCCATTCTGAGAGAGTGAACACTAGGAAGCAGGAGAATGGGGGTGGTGAGCACTTAGAACCCTGAGCCCAGAGCACAAGAGCAGTGGTGGGACTGGGGAAGAGTGCCTGGGTGGCCAGGGGTCTCAAGGGAGCCTCCCTGCCCAGAGAGCACCCAGAAACAGCTGAGCCATCCCACTGGGGAGGAGGAGCACCCAAAGGGGTCCAAAGTATATATGCTGGACTTGGAGCTGAAGATATTGGGTGGCCTACGACCTGGTCCGAGCAAGTGGTGACAAAGTGGTTACCCTGAGTGACAGCTTGGGGGAGGTGAGAAGGTGACAGGAGACATTCAGGGAAAGAGAAGGGTCCAGACTAGTGTTCCCATTGCATGCTGGGCACTCATGGGACATCTGGGAGTGGGGTGAGGGGTGCAGGTGGAAGTCATTTAGTCAAAGTCCCTTAAGGGCATGCCATTTGTGCTGAACCCCACCTGTCCCATGATCTTGGAAAACAGTGCAAATCAATCCCAGAACTTTTGCCCAAAACCTTAAATGCTATAAAATGAATAATCATTGCATAAGTAATGTGTTAATTTTTTTTCAAAGCTACAGCATTAAAGCTGAAGAAAAGTCTACCCACTTCCGATCCTAGTACCCTCATCCCTTTCCCAGGAGATTCCTATTGTGAACCTAGAGGGTGTCTTCTAGTCTTTTTTAAAGTAATTTTATATACACCCATATTACCCATAATAGATTATTGTTTTAGATCACAGCATTCTCTCTCACCAAGCCCAGACTCAGCCTCAGGATCCTTCTCAACACAACTCTCTAGGCAATTATCATCCATCTCATCAGAATCAGAATAAGAGAGGACACCTACTTGTCCTCCCTGATCTCAGGAGTGAGAGTCCTCCCAGAAGTCAGCAGGACAGGGCACAAGCTGCCTTTGTTGGTAAAAAGTCACAGCCCTGGAAACTGCACAGTGGCTGGCACTATGCAGATGCCCCTGGCTCCCTTGACAAACATTATTATCCCACCTTAGGACCAGGCACTGAGTCAGGAAGGGAGGTGACCCAGCTGAGGGTGAGGTGGGACAGGTGGCCCTCTAGCCAGTCAAAATAATTCCTCGTGTTTATGTGCAGCACAACACATTTCTGTATCTCCTGGCCCATGTGAACCCCCTCAGGTGCTGTAAGATAAACTGGGCAGCTGCCATTATTTCCGATGCCTTGACCAGAGGTCACATAGCTCGCCCCAGGTCACACAGCGGTTAGGCGCAGGGATGGAACTGAACTGGGGACACCCCGGAAGCCAACCCAGGACCCTTTCTCCATCTGCAGTCCCTGCTGAGGCTCCACCCATGCCCTCTCCAGAAGCACAGGAGACTGAGGCAGCCCTGGACAAGGAGAATCAAGTGGACACAGAGGCCGAGGAGACAGGGGCTCTAGCCCCTCCTCAGCAGAAGTCCTGGCTGGTGCGGCATGTCTCTCTGCTGCTGCGGCGGGACTGGCAGGCCCAGAAGGCCGGGCAGCTCTTCTCAGGGCTCCTGGCCCTTAATGTGTTGTTCCTGGGCGGGGCCTTCATCTGCAGCATGATTTTCAACAAGGTGGCCGTCACTCCGGGTGACGTGTGGATCCTGCTGGCCGTGCTGAAGGTCCTCTCCCTGCTCTGGCTCCTCTACTACGTAGCCGGCACCACCCGCCAGCCACAGGCCGTGCTCCATCGGGACCCTCATGCAGGACCCATTTGGGTGCGGGGTGAGTGTTGGGTGCTGGGGGGATGGAGAGGGATGGGGAGGGAGGGCCGGCTCTGGGGGAGGTGCCAACACCCGCCTGGCCTGGCCAGGCTCCCTCGTGCTTTTTGGCAGTTGCTTCATCTGCCTTAACGTCTTCCGCATGGGCTACAGCATGAGCTACAGCCGCTGCAAGCTGCAGATCGAGCTTGTCTTCCCTGCCATTGAGATGGTCTTCATCGGCATCCAGGTGACAGGCCTTTCCCCTCCCCATGCTACCGGGACACACCACACCTACCCATGCTGCATGCGCATATACACGCTCCTACCTATACCCATAAACAGCCCCAGATTCCCACCTGCCCCACACATAGCTCAGCCCCCTGCACAAATGCCCACATCCACACATACCTGCACATGCCTGCGTCCACTCACCTGTACATACATCTGCCTGCACATACTGCATGTACCTAAATATACACTCCCAGATACACAAGCCTCCTCTAACGATAGGAATATCTGACTCTTTCGTGAGCTTCTGTTATGCACCAGCCATCGTGCTGGATGTTGCATTTACATCACCTACTTTTAAATTTTTTTTTTGGCAGCTGGCCAGTATGGGATCTGAACCCCTAACCTTGGTGTTATAACACTGCACTCTAACCAACTGAGCTACCTGGCCAGCCCTCCATCTCCTTCTTTATTTCTCCCAACAAGTAGGCATTTCCCCAAGCGTGGGCATTTTGGCCCCTTCTCAGAGCTGAGGTGACTAAGGCTCAGAGATGTTTTGCCACTGGCTTCAAACCCAGGATTGTGACCCAGGCTTCCTCACTATGAGTTCCATCATAAACACACACAAGCAACTGGGCCACACAAGCCATGATCCCACCACCCCCAGACCAGCCCCTGGGCTCAAGGCCCTGTCTCTTTCAGACCTGGGTGCTCCAGAGACACTGTAAGGACTGTGTTCAGGTCCAGACCAACTTCACTAGGTAAGACCTCCTCTCCCCCTACAGATCCTCCTGGGCTCTCTGTTCCCCCCACAGCTTCCCTGGATCAAGTGGCCCTGGGGCTATGGGTTAGTCTAGGATGCATCCCTGGTGGCTCCTAGGGCTGCCTCTCCTAAAAACCTAAAGCCAGATGGGGTCTGGCGTCGGAAGTGAGTGGTCACCCCAACAGCCATTGCTGGGAGGGTCGGGGAGCCGGCCGGGCACCCTGGGAGCTGGCCAGGCTGTGTGAGCAGAGAGTGGCACTTCCTCCAGGTGTGGACTGATGCTGACCCTGGCCACAAACATGCTGCTATGGGTTCTGGCCATCAGCAATGATTCCATGCACGAAGAGATCGAGGCTGAGCTCGGCGCCCTTGTGGAAAATTTCTCAGGTACAGAGAGGAGACCAGAACTTCCTTCCTCCCAAACACACACACAGTACACTACATTCCCTCAAACAGGTGAGACTCAGTGCGTCTATAGAGTTGGAAGCAAACTCTAGAGGCCAGAACATGATTAAACAGAACACTGAAGTTTGCCAGTGGTAGCCATCCTGTGCCATCAGGTGACCGTACCTGCGACCACACTCCAGGCCCCCATCTGGCCATCAGCAAGCTGGCCACTAATCCTGGCTGAGGTAGTCACTGATAGGTCCTTCAGGTATGCACCCCATTCATGGTATTTGTGTTTTACTTGTGAGGAATTAAAGAGCCTTCAGGGCTGAAAGGAATATCTTTCTAATACAATCTTAGGTACCCTGACATGTAAGGAGGGACAGAAGATTAAGCAGAAAAACTCCCAGGGTTGTCTGATGTGCTCAATCCCCAACTGTACAGTCTGCCTCTTGGAGGCTGTATCCCTTAAACCTCTGTGGGAACATTGCTGTCCGTGGGATTCAGCCACACCTGTGTGTATACAACCCCCAGCCCCCCAAGCAGAAAAACTCCCAGGGTTGTCTGATGTGCTCAATCCCCAACTGTACAGTCTGCCTCTTGGAGGCTGTATCCCTTAAACCTATGTGGGAACATTGCTGTCCGTGGGATTCAGCCACACCTGTGTGTATACAACCCCCAGCCCCCCAAGTGTCATCACCATCATGACCTGCATGCAGCCAAGCGCCCCCAGCACACTCTGCATGTACACCCCCATTGCATAAATCATGGCACACCTGTGCACTGTGGCACTCTTTATATTCTGTTTACATTTTTCAGAAAAGCTGTGCAAAGAGAATTTGGGGGCAAGAAACATCATGGACTTTTTGATTATAAAAAATTCATTGGTTGGAGTGGGGTGTTATGAAACCAAGGTCAAGGGTTCAGATCCGCATACCCACCAGCCACCAAAACCACCCCCCAATTCAAACATACAGATGAGAACAGGATACACCCGTCAACTAGATGTAATAATTATTAACATTTGCCATAGGTTTTTTTTTTTTCTTTTGCTGAAGTACATAAAGTAAATTACAGAAATCATGGTATTTCATCTCAAAACACCTCAGTATGCATCTCTTTAAAAATAGGTGTAAGGGGGCCGGCCTGTGGCTCACTTGGTAGAGTCAGAGAGCGTGGTGCTGACAACACCAAGCCAAGGGTTAAGGTCCCCTTACCAGTCATCTTTTAAAAAATAATAATAATGGGCCGGCCCGTGGCTCCCTCGGGGGAGTGTGGTGCTGATAACACCAAGGCCCCGGGTTCGGATCCCATATAGGGATGGCCGGTTCGCTCACTGGCTGAGCGTGGTGGGGACAACACCAAGTCAAGGGTTAAGATCCCCTTACCAGTCATCTTTTTAAAAAAAAAAAATAATAATAATAATAATAATAATAAAAATAAAAATGAAAAATAAAAACAGGTGTATTTCCCTACATTAGCACAATACTATTATAATTGCTAATAAAATTCTTTAACATCATCCCATCGTCTATATCAATCTATATTCTACTTTCTCCAATTAGCCCATGAAATGACTTTTACAAATGATTTGTTCAAACACACCATGCATTTGGTTGTTAAGCCTCTTAAGTCTCTTTTTTCCAAATGACATTAAAATGTGGCAGGTTGCTTCTTAGTGGTGGCATTTGACTTGTCCTCCTCTCCCCTGCTTTTCCTAGAAACTGGAAGTATGTTCTAAAGTCTTAATTAGATCCAGAGTAGGCATTTGGGCACCAGCATTTCCCAGGTGGTGCTGCTGGGTTCAGAGCTAGCAGCCAGATCCCCCACTGTAAGGTTACAGTTTTGCCCTTATTCTCCAGAAGTAATTTGTGCAGGTGACATTAGGCACTAGAGACAGCATGTTGTAAATGTCTTGAATCCCTCAAAAAAGAATTACCAACCTGTGATTTCTGATTTCTATGTCTGGGCCTCAGTTTCCACCTTTGTAAAATAAGCAGCTGGCTGGGTCCCTTCCACCTCTGGCATGTTCCAGGAGGGGAATGGGAGTAATTTGTGCAGCCGGTTTCCTCAGAGAGGGACCCACCTGAATGTCTGTCTCCTTCTGCTCTGCCCCCTCCCAGACAAGGAGACCAACACCTGTCTGTGTCTCAATGCCACGGCGTGCAAGGTCTTCCGTAAGGGCTTCCTGATGCTCTACCCCTTCAGCACTGAGTACTGCCTCATCTCCTGTACCATGCTCTTTGTCATGTGGAAGAACGTGGGCCGCCGCCTGACACCCCACCTGGGTGCCCACCCCGCCACCCTGCCCTTCCGCCTGCACGGGGCCATCTTTGGGCCGCTGCTGGGCCTGCTGGTGCTGGTGGCAGGCGTGTGCACCTTTGTACTCTTCCAGATCCAGGCAAGTGGCCCCGCCATCGCACACCAGTACTTCACCCTCTACTACTCTTTCCATGTGGCCGTGCTGCCTGCCATGAGCCTGGCATGCCTTGTGGGCACAGCCATCCATGGGCTGGAGGAGCGTGAGCTGGACACAGTCAAGAACCCCACCCGCAGCCTGGATGTGGTGCTGCTGATGGGCGCCGCCCTGGGGCAGATTGGTATCTCCTACTTCTCCATCGTGGCCATCGTGGCCACCCGCCCACACGAGCAGCTCAACCACCTGATGCTGGCCTACTCACTGCTGCTTATTCTGCAGCACATTGCCCAGAACCTCTTCATCATTGAGGGCCTGCATCGACGCCCGCTCTGGGAGGCAGCTCCCCAGGACGTGGCGGAGAAGCAGGAGGCCACGCCTCCCCACAGGGGCTCCCTGCTGGAGCTGGGCCACGGCCTGCAGCGGGCCTCGCTGGCCTACATCCAGTCCTACAGCCGTCTCAACTGGAAGCGGCGGGGGCTCAAGGAGATCGCCCTCTTCCTCATCCTCTGCAATATCACAGTGAGTGGCTGGGCCGGGAGGTGTGGGGAGGGGTGCTGGCTAGGCCACCTCAAAAAGCCTCACTCAGGAGGGGATGGATCAAGGACACATGCCTCTTACCAACTAGCTTGACGCTGCTTGAGAACAGGGAGTGCCCCCCGCCCCAGCTCCCTGCAAGGTGCCCGGCATGAATCTATGCTCCAAGCACATAGATAAGTGCTCCTTACGAACAAACATGTCAGATTTCCACTCTCCAGAAGCTTACTGCCTAGCTCGAAAGACACTGGGGGACCAGTTAGAGAATTACCACTGAATTCATCATCCAGTGAATGAATTCAGACAAAGGAAGAGATCAGAAAGTGCCTGATTTTCTAAGGGCTCCCTAACAGAAGATGTTGACAATGATTGCCCAGCTTCTGGTGGCTGCTAAGTCCCAGGTCCACCTCTCCATGCAATATCTCTGCACCTCCTTGAATCATCACAGTAACCGTATGCAGCAGGCGCTATTACTGGTCCTATTTGACAGATGAGGAAACTGAGGCCTAGGTTGTTTATCCTGCCCAAGGTCCCACAGCCTGTAAGTAGCAGTGCTGGGACAACTCAGGGTGTTTGACATCAAATCCCTAATGCACCAAAAACACACCCCAAATGGGAAACCTCTGGCCCAGGCAGAGAATAAGTAATAAATTGGCTCTAAAATACATTAGGAGATCAGTGAAGGAAGTGTGGGCCTGAGTGGCCAAAGGAAGGCTTCGTGAAGGTTTGATGTGGGCCTTGAGGAAGGGGTAGAATTTGGACGGGAAGGCGGGAGGGTGAGGGGTGGGGGGAGGTAATCCTAACTAGCGGACGAGTGAAGCCTGAGCTCAGGGCACAAGGGCACCCAGCTGTACAGAGTAGGTGCATGCTGGGAATTCCTGCTGCATACCATGTGCGGGGGCAGCCTGGGGTCTATGAAACATCTGGAGTTCAAGCTGGCCCCAGGCAAGCCAAGGAGGCTGGGGCCTTCTGTGGTATGGGGGAGGAAAGCCCAAGCGAGTGAAGCCTGAGCTCAGGGCACAAGGGCACCCAGCTGTACAGAGCAGGTGCACGCTGGGAATTCCTGCTGCATACCATGTGCGGGGGCAGCCTGGGGTCTATGAAACATCTGGAGTTCAGGCTGGCCCCAGGCAAGCCAAGGAGGCTGGGGCCTTCTGTGGTATGGGGGAGGAAAGCCCAAGGGTTAAGGGATGATGGGGAAGATGACAGGGTGGGGCAGTGCTGGAGGAGCTGTGGCTTCCGGGGCCTGCCCACCCAGAGCTGAGCCCCTGTCCCCAACACCTTCCTCTCATGTCCCCAGCTCTGGATGATGCACGCATTTGGCATACACCCGGAGTTTGAGAATGGGCTGGAAAAGGATTTCTACGGCTACCGGACGTGGTTCACCATTGTCAACCTTGGCCTGCCTCTGGGGGTCTTCTACCGCATGCACTCTGTGGGGGGACTGGTGGAGGTCTACTTGGGAGCCTGAGGCTGCCTAGGGAACCCACCCCAGCAGAACCCTGAAGTACCAAGGCAGGGGAAAAGGCAGCCCAGAGTCTCTGAGCAGATGCTTTATTCCAGGAGATCCAGAGACCAGCCCTGGTTTCCCAAAGCCTCCCCCTCCCCAGAGCCTCATTGAGGTGGGGGGCACTGCCCGCAGCCCAAGATCAAGGGCAGGGGCCTGAACACTGAGATTCTGAGGCCCATACCCATGCCTGGGGACATGCCTGCCCCCTGCCTTGCCACTGGAATCAGTGCAGCCAAGGGTGCACCCTAGGAAGCTGGTGGGGAGCCCCTAACAGCTACTGTCTGGAAGGGTTAGACCTGAACAACTGAGTCTGGGAGTTTGGAGAGGATCCCACCCCCACCCAGCCAGGCCTCAGGGGCCCGCTTCCTGCCATGGAAAGGGCGCATTGTCAAGCTTGGCCCAAGACATTCTGGAAGCTCAGAGCTTGGAGCTCAGAGCTCAGCAGGCAGCCCTGCCTCTCCTTCCCTGCAGCCCCTGTCTCCTAATGAGCTCATTAATTAGCTGCCAGGCAGGGCTCAACAGCCCTCTCCTGCTGCCATAAACCCCATTTGTTTGTTTGATCGATTTCATTTGGGCTTTGTGGTATTTGTTCCCAGAGACAGAGCTACCACTCCAGGTATGGTGGGAAGAGACAGTCCTCATGGGCAGGGCTGTAGGGCTGGGACAGTCCTGTTCCTGGGCCAGGAGGGGTCTAAGTCCTTCCCTTGTCTGGTCCACAAGAGGAGTGGGAAGAGATGGGCTGGAGCTCATGTATACCCCAGCCCCACCCCTCGCCAGCACAGCCTCTCCTTGGGACAGAGCCCCATGTGACTTTCTGCAGCTGGCTTACCATGAGGGCTGTGGCCTCTGGCTGCTCCATTCCCAGGCCTGCCTGATCCTCTGAGCCATCGGGTGGAACAGGAAGGGAAGAGAAAAGGCAAGCACCAGCAGCCCACCCACCTCCCTGAGCCCAATGCAAACAGCAGACTGGGCCCTGGGGAGGCCCAGGGAGGACAGCCCTGGCCAGGTGGGGGAGGCTGCCCTCCTCTGGACACCCCTCCCATGAAGAAGCACTGGCAAGCACAAGGCGCCACCCCACACCCCCACAACACTGTCTCAGTGGCTGCCTGGGGTAGCAGAGCCCCTGGAGGCTGCACAGGGGCTGAGAGCCAGGCCTTTCTTTCTGGGTGGCCACAAGCCAGGGGCCCAAACTGTAGGTGAGAGGGCCCAATCCCGCTTCCCCACCCAAGAAAATGACAAATGCCAGTTCCCAGTCATGTGTTGAGGACCCTCTGGGGACTGACTTGGGGGTGCAGAGTCTGCAGCTCCCCTGAAGACAAGAGCCACAGCCTGGCCCCCTCCCCTCCCAGCACAGAGAGACAGTGTGCAGAGGGAGGTTTTATTGTGTAAAGAGGCTGATTGTACAGAGCAAAGATTGTACTGACAGTGGGTAAGGGAGACCCAGAGGCCAGAGGTGGGAAGGATGGAGGGGTAGCCTCCCCCTCCCCCACCATCCAGGTGTTCCCTTCCCCCAGTATTGAGTGAGAGGAGCCAGACTATACCCATTGACCAGGAGAATACAGGAGAGAGCCTCAATACCCCACCCCAAACCCCTAAAATACATGAGCTCCCCCAGCCTCCTCAGCCAGCTGCCTGGCCACACCCTTTCTCCTGTGGGCCCTGGTGGGGCCTGGAACAGGTGGTTTCAGATCAAGAGGCTGGGAGGACACCCTCCCCCTGCCCAGGTGCCTCAAGGGACAGCCGTTGGCTCCTTCTCGGGCAAACCCATTAGGGCACAGTGACCTGGTGGCTTCTGGGGGTGGACAGGACAGAAACAGGTCTTGAAGGTGGAGCCAGAGTGGGGGGGACTCTGGCGGGGCCTGTAGCTCCTGTGAGTCCAGCCTGGGGGGTCAGAGTTGGTCCCATTGTCCACAACCACGAGGGGCCTCTGGGGCCTGCCACTCAGGACTCGGCCACTCTGCCTGCCCCAGGCCCTGATCGTGGTTACTTAAAGCTCAGAATGGTGGGTGTGTTGGGGAAGCATTGAGGGACCAGGGCCCCACCCTGCCCTGGATCCAGCCCCTTGCAGACTTCCATCCTCACACCCGCTGGATCTCAAACAGCTTCACATCAGTGTCATACCAGACAGGTGGGTCCACATTCCTGCAGAGGGAGTGGCTGTCACCCAGGCACTAGTGGCAGTGAAGCCCAAACCAAGCCCTTCCATCCTGATGTCCCACCATGGGCAGTGGGTGCCCACCCTCAACTGGACAAGACCACCTTGGTTGACCATCTTGACATTAACCTCACTACAGATGGGGCTAATGGGACCCAGAGCTGAGGTCCCCATTGAGCCCTGCTGGGCAGCCATAAGGTAGACACCAGACCCACCCAGGATGGCAACTGCTTTCCCCCCCATGGGGCCCACCTCAGATAGATGACGCCCCACATGTAGGTGCGGAACCACATGGCCGTGCCCGAGTTGGCCTGGTACTTGCGGATGAGGATGGGGTGGGGCACAGGCAGCAGCCCCACCAGGGTGCCGTGCTGCAGGAACCGCAGGATCTCAGACTCATCGGTCAGGCCCCTACCAGGAGAGAGGGAGGGGCTCCTGCATGCTCCCCCAAGGCCCCTGAGGCCCATGCTCCCCATCACCCTCCACCCAAGCCTTCCCCACATTCCCCTAACCCCCGAGCCAGCCTCGGACTCACTTGTCGATGCAGATCTTCTCTACCTGGGGAACCAGCACCTGCAGCAGCCTCATGATAGTCTGCAGGGGCAGCTTTGACTTCCAGGAGAGGACCTGGGGGAGGGCCAGGGTTCCTGGGGCTGGGATAGCAGCCCCCAGAGGCTATGGGACAGGCATGACCCTGACCCAGAACCATGGGCTCCCTGCTACAAGAGCCTGGCCCCAAGCAAGGCCCGTGAACAGCAACTGTTATTAGTGTTCAGAGCTGCAGCCCTGCGTTGAGCATGCACTGCCGTCCTGATGCAGTCCACGTGCTTTTCAGGATACTGAAACCCTTGCAAGGGCACATTTATTATCCCCATTCCAATGCCGTGAGTGGTGACCTCAGGAAATACATAGGGAATGGGGACACAGTTCAGGGAAGGGAGTTGGAAAAGTTAATTGATTAAGGAAGTTAACACTGTGGACAACTGGAGCCTAAGCCTGCTGGGGAATTCTGGCAGACAGTGTAGACAGAGGAAGCAACCCAGCCAGAGAGAGGCCAAACACGTGAGAAGGTCACCGCCCCACGACAGAGTCCATTGATTTGGGCACATTCCCATCCGAGTCTTATCGGAGCTGTTCCTAGGGCCAGGGAGCCCCTGACCCAGCCCCACCTCAGTGCATCTGCCCAAACCCCAGCTCCTCCAGTGTGGGGTCCCTCACCCACTCTGGCGTTGGGCTCCACTGTCCACTGGCGGACGCGCTGGACAGTCGCCGCTGCTCCCTCCACGCCCGGCTGGGCTCCTGGTCACCAGGAAGGAGTAGAAGTGAGGGGTGGAGGGAGTGGGCCTGGGGTGGGGGCAGCAGGCAATGAGGTCTCTCCACTGCCCGCCCTCGAGGGGTGCTCGCTTCCAACAGAGGGGAAGGCCCAGCCCAGCACCCTTTGCCCCGGGCCCCAGCCAAGCCAAGCCCGGTGACAGGTTTAGGGCCAGGGGCATCAAGGCAAGCCGGGTAAAGGCCAGGCTCAGATAAGGCTGAGGGATGAGGTGTGTGAAGGCCGACACACCCGTAAACAAGGGAGGGGTCTCTGGAAGGGCCCCTCTGCTCCCCCAGAGAGTCAGCAGTGCCAACCCTTGTGCCCTGGGCGCTGGGAGCCTGCCCCTCTGCTCCACAGAGGGCAGGAAGGAAGGGAAGGCCCAGCCTCATGCCACTCCAGGAGTCCCTGTCACCCACCCCCTCAGCCGGGCTGCCATCTGCTGAGCTCTGCTGGGGCTCAGGCTCCAGGGACCGCAAGGTGCCATCTTCTGATACCTGGGACTTCTCCGTCAGCTTGTCAATGCCTGGGGGGGCACAGGTAGGAGACAGGACCCCTACCACAGTGCCCCTTCCAGCCTGGACCCCATAAGCCTCCCTCTTTCCTCCCCGACTTTAGATGCACTGTGTCTGATCCCCTGACACTCCCACCCCTCCCAGAGCTCACACCCAGCCCAAGGCCCTGTCCCCTCACCAAATTGCCTTTCTTGGGCCCACCTAATACCCCTACCCGCACCCCTGCTGCCCATCCAGGCCATGCCCATTGCCAGAGAGAGGGGACACCCCTATACTATGTCCATCCCCCAAGCACGCCAGTATCCACAGCCCCTCCCACCCACGAGCGCCAGACCTGGGGTGGCCACCAGGCTGGTCTTGAGGGTGCCAGGCTCTGCAGGGGCGGCAGGGCGGGAGCCCTCCATGGAGGCACTGTCCTGCGATCCGGTGCGGGACAAGGGCTCGGGTGCCCGCCGGCGCCGCTGCAGGGCCTTGTGGATGGTGGGTGGGTCGGTGGGCAGGTTGGCCAGCTGGTGGAAGACGCTGCGCTTGCGGATGATGGCGTAGACCAGGTTGGAGTTGCCTGAGGGGAGGGAGCATGCCTCACCTCAGGGCAGGAGGGGTCTTCCCCAAGGGTGCACCAGCTGTAGCTATACCAGGATAGCTGTTGGAAGGCAGCTCTGACCTGAGCTCCTGCACACCCCTCTCCCAGTACCTTCGAGACCTTGTCACAAGCCAGCACTAAAGGGATAACACCTGGTCAAGTGGGGCGGGTCCCCACTTGACAGTGTCCACACCAAATCAGCTGTTAAATATTCTGATGCTCTCCCTGAGCCAGGTCGCCAGGGAGGCGTCCAGGAGGACAGCATGGCATGTGCCTGTCCACAGTCACCCCCTACTGAATCCCCACAGCCCTCAGGGGACGATGCAAATGCTTTCTGGAACTGGGGAGCGGAAGGCCAGGTGGCCAGCACCTCCCTGGAGGCCGGCTTCTGGACTATGCCCTCCTTAGATGGGAAGGTGCCCTCACCCGCTGGCTACCCTGATCCCTGCCCCCGAGGCCAGGCCAGGAGCTTGGGTTGGTGCCTAACCGTCAAACTGGTACTGGATGATGTTGTTGAAGACCTCCAGGAGGAAGAAGACCAGGTGGTGGTTCTGGGCGGAGGAGAAGAGGAACCAGGTGGTGGAGAAGGCCTCCAGCAAGTGCAGCAGCTTGTTGGCAGTCACCATGGACAGGCTCTTGAGGTAAGGAGACACTGCAGGGGAGGGGCTGGCTCACTCCCAGGCCCCCACCAGCCATCCCTGCACATCCCGGGCCTAGGCAGAAGAACATCCCCATCCCTCCTGCCCCCTGCTTGTGATGTCCCCTGCAAAGCCAGGAAGACCAGGCCCTTAGAGGCCAAGTCCACAGCCACAATGATCCTCTCCAAAAAGGATCCACACTGAACTCATTCTGCCCCTGACCATGGCCACCCATCTTGCTGGACCCAACCCTGGCCAGGCTGAGCCCTCTGCCCCCTCTTCCAGGCAGCTGTCTGTCGCCCTCGCTGGTGAGCAAGGCAAAGACAGAAGGGAGGTGGCTTTGAC
This sequence comes from Galeopterus variegatus, assembly GCF_000696425.1. Classification (NCBI taxonomy): domain Eukaryota; kingdom Metazoa; phylum Chordata; class Mammalia; order Dermoptera; family Cynocephalidae; genus Galeopterus; species Galeopterus variegatus. The sequence goes on along the minus strand of NW_007735453.1, from coordinate 15,680 downwards.
ATCCCCACACCATGTGACTCCACTTATCCAAACCTGCGCTGTCCCGTACAGTAGCCACAGCCAAATGTGGCCATCAAGTGCTGCAAACACAGCTACTCCTAACTGGAATGTGCTGCGTGCATGAAACACAGACAAGATTTTGAAGACTGGGTGTGAAAAAAGAGCATAAAATATCTCATTAATAATTTTTAGGGATGGCCAGTTACTTCACTTGGGAGAGCCTGGTGCTGATAACACCAAGGTCAAGGGTTTGGATCCCCATACCAGCCAGCTGCCAAAAAAAGAAAAAAATAATAATTCCTATATTGGCTACATGTTGAGATGATAGTATTTTGGATACAGTGGATTAGATCAAATGTATTATAAATTTTTGTCACCCATTCTTCCTGGGTGTTTTTTTTTTTTTTTTTTTTTTTTAAGGATGACCGGTAAGGGGATCTCAACCCTTGGCCTGGTGTTGTCAGCACCACGCTCAGCCAGTGAGCAAACCGGCCATCCCTATATAGGATCCGAACCCGTGGCCTATGGTGTTATCAGCACCGCACTCTACCGAGTGAGCCACGGGCCAGCCTTCTGGGTGTTTTTGTTTGATTGCTTTGTTTTGTTTGATGCGGCTGCTGGAAGACCTAAGGGCGCACACGTGGCTGGCCCTGCACTTCCGGACCGAGCAGGTTCGGGCCGGGAGCGGGCGCGGGGCGCTGGCGCCCCCTGCTGGTGAGTGCGGGGAAGGCGGGCCGCGGCCCCTACCGTTGACCACGATGGTGAGCAGACAGTCAAAGAGCGGCTGCAGGCGCTGGTGCCCGCTGGTGACGATCCTGTGGAACACCTGTGCGGGGAGGGCGACAGGCCGCCGTGGGGTCCCCGCCACCTCCAGACTCAGCCGAGATGTCGCCCCCCCACAGCCCCCAGGGCCTGGCAGGGCGAGCCCACTCACCACAATAAGCAGGTCGGCGTGGGTGCCCGTGAAGACCGGGACGTCCATGGGCACGCGCACTGAGTAGGGCTTGTTCAGCCGCACCCCGAAGTTCCGCTCCCCGCTCAGAAGCAGCAGGATGAAGACACCAATGTGCATCAGTCCCACCCGAGCTGCAGCACGGGGCATGGGAGAGGTCACAAAGGGCAGGGAGGGAGGGTGCCCAGGGTGGGGGCCCATCCTGGGGGGCTGGAGGAAGCCCCTCCTGGAAGGTCAGAGCACCAGGCCTGAGCTCCTGGGGGGCGAGACAGACTGGCCAAACCCCCACCCCTCTGCCAGGAAAGTCACCAGCACCCCCATGCCCCAGCCTGGTCTTACACTGATCGGCTCGGGCGTCGTTGAGGAAGTAGAGTATGGGAACCAGGATGTCCAGCACGTCGCTGCTCTTCAGCACAAAGAAGAGGAATTTCTGGGGGGTGGAGGGGGATGGGTGGATGGGGTCAGAGGGACAGGCAGCTCTGCCCCACCCTCTCCCCTCAGTCTGGGGAGACCCAGACACCGTCCCCACCTCTGGGCTATCTGGGCTGGCTACTCCCCATCTCCACTGCCCACCAGGTGGGCCCCCTCGAGGCTGGCCCACCTTGTTGAAATCACAGAGCTTCCAGAAGAGAACTAGCAGCTCCTGGTGGAACTGGATCTTCTTGGTGGAGTTGGGCAGGTAGGTCTGGAGCAGGGGGTTGGACAGCAGCCGGGCTATGCCCTTGAGAATGAACTGGAAGTCCTGGGAGGGAGGGCAGAGCAGGGGGCCTGTCCAGCCTGGCTCCTGAGGCTCTGGCTTCCCAGCCCAGGTGCCCCACAAATGCCTCCTCAGTCTCCCAGAGACCAATCCCACCTCCAGAACTTGAGGGGCCAGGATTCTGACACCATCAATAGCTGTGCTGGAGCAGCTCCCTTGGGAAGCTGAGTCCAGGGCAGGTCTGGAGAGCCCCGTGCCCTTCCCCAGACCACAGTGCCCCCCCATCCCTGGGCTGTCCACCCTGAGCAAGGCTGCTGTTCCTGGTGACCCCCCACACACACACACGCACACTCCCTGAACAGGACCCCTGCCCACCTGGACTCACTGTTAACAGCTGCCATCTTTTGCCCCTCCCCAGAACACTCCTCCCCATCACCCCGTCACACTGAGGAGCACTCATTCTGCTGTTCTCAAAGAGCTGTCGCTTGCTGAGCCCCTACTAGGAGTGCGGCTGCACTCGCTTTACTCCTCGCCAGGTGAGGAAGCAGCTGTGGTCCCCACTTTACAGCTGCAGAGGTTACAGCACCTCCCCCAAGGTCACGAGACACATGAACTTGGGTCTGCCTGGCCTTTAAGTCCACTGTCCATCCCCCTCCCCAAACTATATCAGAACTGCCACCTCCTGGAAGCCTTCCTGGTTACCCCCACCCACTTGGGGCCATCAGCCCTTTCTGCATCTCGAAACCCCCACAGTCCTGTCATCCCTATTTCATCTAGGTGGCCCAAGTCCATAGAGACTGGGGTTCCTTCATGCAGGGGTCAGGACCCCCTCTACCTTCCCCAAACCCTAACCATTGTGGGGAGTGGGGAGTGAGAATCTGAGAGCCGTGCTTGACTTACCTCCTCACGATGGATGCGGGACAGGTAGTTCACAAACAGGTTCTCGGGCCCTGGAGGCTGCCAAGGGTAGAAGCCTGTGGTAGACAGGTACCCTCACCCCCCACCCCCACCCCAGGTCTGGATGGCAGCAGCAGTGCCCCTTCCATGGTCAGACACCCCCAGGCACGTCACGAGGTACCTACTGGGTATCTCTTGCCCAGGGCCTCTGCTAGAGGGGATGCCACCCACCCACAGCCCTAGCAGGGCTGACTGCCCTCTCCCCCCTCCTGTCCTTACATCAGCATCGTCCATAGCAGTGCCTGTGGTGGTACCATCCACAGTGGGGCTGGTGCTGGTGGCGCTGTCGTGGTCCAAGGTGACAATGAGCACCTGGGCAGCCTCCTCCACCAGGGGTTCCCGGTAGTCAGAGAAGAGCAGGTGGTTGTAGGGGATCCCGTAGCCCACAGGGTCATAGGCACACACGGTGTTAAGGAGGGAAGTGAAGAGGGGCAGGGCGTGTCTACGGCAGGAGAGAGGGGGCGGAGCTGCAGAGACCCTGCCACCCCAGGCCCAGCCATCCGGCCACCTGCTCCTGCCTCATGGGAGGGTCAGCCACGCCACCTCCTCATTCAACAAGCACCAGTGTCAGGCCCTGGGCTGGGGGTCAGGGAGCAGAACCACAAGCTTCCTGAGTAGGAAAGACCCCTCCTCGTCCATGCCCGCATCAGGCTCTGCCCTGGGCCAGGCTGGGCCAAGGACAGAAGGAATGCATTACCAAGAATGGAACAGTCAGTCATGGGGGGCTCTTCGTAGGGAACCATGTCCACACCCCTGAGGCTCTTAAAGGGCAGATACCCTCCCTTGGTGCTTTAGAGAAGGGGTTAGGGGCCCACAGAGAAGGCAGGCTCCCCCTCGGGGATCAGAGCCTGGGTTCCATCACCCAGCTCCCAAGCCACAGAACAACTCAATTCAGATTCGTAAGATGTCAAGGTTCAAGCGCCTCATCTTACGGGCGAGGAAACTGAGACCCAGAGAGGTTAAGTGAGTGACAAGAGGTGGCAGTTTGCCTGATAAGGCTGGTGAGAAAGAAAACTCGGGCCAGCCTTTGACTATGGCTGGGAGGAGGGGATGTCACCTGGTTCCCTTCTCTTCTGGGGGAAAAAAAAAAGGTTGGGCAGAAGGCCTGCAAAACCTGATGGATAGGGCCGGCCCGTGGCTCACTCGGGAGAGTGTGGTGCTGATAACACCCAGGCCACGGGTTCAAATCCCTATATAGGGATGGCTGGTTCACTCACTTGGGAGAGTGTGGTGCTGATAACACCCAGGCCACGGGTTCAAATCCCTATATAGGGATGGCCGGTTCACTCACTTGGGAGAGTGTGGTGCTGATAACACCCAGGCCATGGGTTCAAATCCCTATATAGGGATGGCCGGTTCGCTCACTTGGGAGAGCGTGGTGCTGACAACACCGAGTCAAGGGTTAAGATCCCCTTACCGGTCATCTTTAAAAAAAAAAAAACCTGATGGATGAGGTATGCCATGTAGGGACCAGAGTCTGGAAGCAAGAGGGCCAACCACACCCTTAGGCACAGTAACCCCTGTGCTGCCAGCGCAGCCCTGGGCACAGCTGGGGTTGCACAGCTGGAGCGAGTGTACCTGCTCCAAATACTCCATCTTGCTACGTGGCTTGTGTGATATCTCCATGTAATCATATGTGCTCCTATAGTCCACGAGCGCCCCCGTGTGGGCCAGGCTTCCCATCCTCCGGGGTATTTGTCACACCCCAACCCACCCTACTGCCTAAATTCTGCTGTCCCACATGACAGCCACAAGCCACGTGTAGTTAGTTATTGAGCACTTGGAATGTGGCCGGTCCGAACTGAGATGTGCAGGAAGTGTAAAATACACACTAGATTCTGAAAACTTAGTATGGAAAAGGGAATGTAAAACATCTCAATAATTTTGTATATAGATTACATGTTGTTTTTTTTTTTAAAGATGACCGGTAAGGGGATCTTAACCCTTGACTTGGTGTTGTCAGCACCACGCTCAGCCAGTGAGCGAACCGGCCATCCCTATATGGGATCCGAACCTGGGGCCTTGGTGTTATCAGCACCGCACTCTCCCGAGTGAGCCACGGGCCGGCCCTAGATTACATGTTAAATGCTCATATTTTGGAAATATTGAGTTAAGTGAAATATATTATTGAAATTATTTTTACCTGTTTCTTTTTTAATTTTGAAATTGCACATGTGTGGGGCTGGCCAGTTAGCTCATTAGTGCTGAGAACACCCAGGTCAAGGGTTCAGATCCCTGTACCGACCAGGCTCAAAAAAAGTGGTTTTCTCTGTATTTCTACCAGACAGCGCAACTCTAGATGGAGGAAGGCACGGGTCACCCAGGGGACCCCAGTTCCTGGCCGGGGGAGTCCACGGGGATGCTGGACAGCGCTGGTTTAAGGTGTGGCTGTTCAGGTACAGTCGTCACCACCAGGGGGCAGCACCTCCACTCAAAGAAGACTCAAGGGCTGGGGAGCGGTCTCAGCTCAGAGTTGCCCCAACAAGAAGAGCGTGGAAGGAAAGGCCAGGCGCCCCTCACCTGTTCTCCGTGGAACAGAAGAACTGCACCCATGGGTTGGTGCTGCCACTTTCCGGAGCTGGGGGCAGGTACATGGCCTCAGAGAAGCACGTCAGCAGCAGTTTCAGCAGCTCCATCCTTGGGGGGCGGGGGGTGAGAGGTGGAGGGTATCTCGGTTGCTGCCCACTCTGCCCAGCAGCCCAGCCCAGGTCCATGGAAAGAAATAATCCCTGTTGATCCCAGTAAGGCTAAGGTTGGGTCGCATGTGAGGAGAGTCTCCTTGGAAGACCCCGCAGGCCTCTCTCTGAGCTGTGCAGGGGCCAAGCACGGGGTCCGGCTGTGCCGAGGGCTCTGGGCCTGAGCAAAGCTCACCGGTTCATGTCATGGATGTAGTTAGGCTGGGGAGAGTGAGCGAAGCCCACACCGGCCTCCCAGATGTATTCACAGCTGTCCAGGGAGTGAACATCCTCTGCAGAGTCCTGGGGACAGGGCCGGGGAGAGATCAGATTGGGGGTTGCAAGGTGAACAGCAGCGTGGGACAGAAGCCGGCCAGCCCAAGCCTCCCACCATCCCTGGGGGTGGACATCTTCATATTCTCCTAAAGACAGACACTCAAGATGCACCAGGTCCTAACGTACAAGGGAAGAAATGAATGTTCTTAGACATCTAGGAAGCTCATTTTTCTTCAGTCTTACACTGGTTCTTTTACTTGTTCAGTCCAGTTTAAGACAAGGAGAGAGAGAGGGACAGAGGGGCAGGGAATTGGTGCATCTGGTGGCAGAGAACACCCAAGGCCAAGTCCATGAGCCCCAGGAAGTGAGAGGGCCAGGCCTCCCGTGTCCAGGCCCCACACTCCCACCCACCTCAAGCAAGCAAAGACAATGGGTGCCTGTGACCAGCCACCCGGATACAGCAGGCAGGGCCGGGCACCAGCTGGCTGCCCTCCAGCTGTACCAGCCACTGCCCCCAACCGGGGACCATGCGTGCCAGGCAGCTCAGCTCTCCCCGAGCACCCCTGGCCCCAGCAGCATCCGGCCCAAGGGAACCTTAACTGGCCCAGCCCCAACCTGGGACCGGAGCCCGCCCTGGCCAGGGGGTGGGGGTCTCTCACCACAGTGCTCCTCCGGTGGCTCTGGACCGTGAAGTCTGGGCAAAAGAGCAAGTCAGCGATGGCCAGGAGCAGGGACTCGGCCAGGGGACGGGCGTTCTCATCATCGTCCTCTCCCTGCTGGGGACACAGCACCCACGGGCCACCTCAGTGGTGACCGGCCAAGGAGAGGGGGGCTCAGGGCTGGGGGAGTGGTGGAGGATGGGACTGTGCCCAGACAGGCACCATGCACAGAGGGATGAAAGAGGAGGAAGTGGACTCCTGGTCACCCCAAACCTCCCGAGGCAGAAGGGGGCAGAGCAGGGAGCAGCCCAGGAACAGCAAGGAAACCTCCCCACTGACTGGCGATGCGGGGACAGGCGGTGTCCCCCAGCGTCAAGAGCCCCTGCCCTGCTGGGAATCCATGGATGCCACCCCTCGGCACCTTGCCTGGAGATAGACCCAGAGCAGGAGGGGCAGGGGAAAGAGCACAGTACAGTCCCTGTTGGGCACTCAAAAGGCCCAGCTGCCCTGCGTCCATCTCTGCCCAGCCAGCCCCAGCTCTCAGCTTCTCTCAACAGCCTAGCTCCTCCCGGCTGTGGAGGCAGAGACCCCCGTGGGAGGATCCAAAGGCCCAAGGAGGTGGCCTTGATCCTGATCTCTCAGCAGCAACCCCCACTCCCCCTACCCCTGAGACTCCCAGATCCCAGAAGAGGTTTGGGGGAATGTGGCTGGCCCTGAAAGGGTGCTGTCCCTGTCCCGCAGACTCCACCTCCCCCCCCCAGCCCTGGCCAGGCCCACAGACCCCTCCTCGCCCTGCCCCAGGCACTGTGGACCAGAAGAAGCCCCTCCAGTCAGGGTCCTCAAAGATGTAGGGCAGCACGCGGGTGAGCAGCCGGCTACAGTTCAGGACAATCTGCTTCTCCTTCTCCGAGTGGCAGCCGCTCTCGGCTCCCTGCACCAGCTTCTCCACGGCCTGTGGGGACAGCAGGAGCAGAGGGGCATGCTGGAAGGGTGGGCAGTGGCACAGGGGGTCAGGGTGGGCATGCAGGCCACAAAGGGGGAGAGACAGTGGGGCCACTAGCCCAGATCATGGGCAAGAGTAGCCTAGAGCATCAGGGGAGCTGGAGTCCAGCTCACCACTCGATGGCCCACACACCTGCCTCAGCCTCAGTTTCCTCCTCTGTAAAATGGCAACTCTAACAGTACCCACCTCACGGGTGAGCTAAATGAGCTGATCTGTGGAAGGTGCTCAGCAAGTCTGGCCCAGAGGAGCCTCGTGATCCTTTCCCCAGTGGGGAGAACTTCCGTGGGAGGGGGAGGGGAGAAGCGGGTGAAGTCTCAGCACTGCCCGGACCTGGGTGGGACGGCCTGGGTGCCTGCCCTCTCGCACCGCAGCTGGGCCATCTTCAGCCACCCTGGGGAGGGTGGAAGATGGCTCGGCTGTGAGTGGCAGTGAGAGGCTGGGCACCCCTCACCTTGTAGCACAGGGTGGCCAGGTTGGAGGGTGACTCTTCCCGCACAGCCCGGATCTCTGCTGCTGGCACCAGTGCAAAGACATCCTGCACCGAGGTGGCCGTATCTGCCCAGAACTGGTCCCAAAAGGCATCATCAGTGGCTTCCACGGGCTGTGGGGGAACCCAGTGTCCACAGTTACACAATTCCTTGCCAACAGGCCCCAAGTTTACCTGACCTGTGGCCAGGATAGGCCCTGAGAGGAAGCTACGGCCCCCCTACTCCATTCCAGCTGGTTCCCGGGAGCCTTCCCACGTGGGTGGGGAACATCCTTCAGCCACCACAAGTCAGGCTGGGGATACTCCGTGTGTGTGATCAGGGTCCGCTGGGCACTGAGTCCAGCAGCCAAAGCCCAACCCAGTCCCTGTGGGCCTGTGTGACCTCAGCTAAGTCACCATCTTACTCTGGCAGGGCGGGCTGACCTCTCCACCTGGACACATTCACAGGCCACGACACTAGGTCAACTCTCAGTGCTGCCTCTACGCTGCCCCCAACCCATGTGCCAAAACACAGCACCAAAGGCATTGCTCCGTTGCACAAAGGCCCTCAGGGCTCCCGATCGCCTGCCAAATTAAGTCCAAACCTCAGCCAGACAACCAAGATCTTACTTAAACATGCCTTACACGCATGCGGACATGCACACACATGTTCACATGTATGCACGTGCACACACACCTGTATTTACTAACCCTATGACACGACCCTGCTCTCTCATGCCTTCACCCAGGCTGTCCCCTCTTCCCAGCATACCCTCTCGCCCCTTCCAACACACATTCTAAAGTCCCACCTGTCCTATTGAGGCAATGTGTGTTAAAAACACCTTTTCCCTTTGAATCATATAGGCAGTCATACAGGCAACAAAGGCAATTAATTCGAATCATAAATTTTACTTCGAGAAATCTCTCCTAAGGAAATGATTAGAGATGTGCACGTATGAGGCTATTTACTGTTGATAACAGTTATTGTTGATAACAGCAAAAAGTTGGAATCCACATAAATAAACAGTTGGGGAATGTTTAAAAAGTTAAGGCACATTCATATAATGGAATATTATGCAGTCATCAAAACCACATTTTTTAAGATTTTTTTTTTTTTTTCCTTTTTTTTGTCTTTTTTCGTGACCGGAAACGGATCGCAACCCTCAGTGTCGCGCCCGTACCGGACTGGGACCGGCAACGGGATTGCAACCCACGGTGTTGTGCCCGCACCTCGCTCAGCCAGTGAGTGGCCGGTCTGTATGTGGGATCCGAACCCTCGGCGGGAGCGCCGCCATGCTCCCAAGCGGTGCACTGTAGCAGTGCGCCACCGGGCCGGCCCACATTTTTTAAGAATATTAATGAATGGAGAATGCTCATGGTACAATGACAGGTGGAGAAAAAGACAAGCTGTAAAACTACCCATGGGATGATCACAATTTTCTGTTAAATTATGTATGAATAAAAGACTACAAGAAAATGAACCAGAATGTTAACAGCAATTATCTCTCTTGGTGGTTTTATTTTCTTCTTTATATTCTTCTGTAAGAGCACATATTACTATTTTTTCCTTTTTAATACTCATCTGTTGAAGAGTCAGGTGTCCAAGACACGCTTACCCTCTCTCAGGCCCCACCCGGTCCTCCTCCTGAATATCACTTCCTGCAAGAAGTTGTCCCTGGTTGCTCCAAACAACACAGCATTTTCTCTTCTCTGAAATCTTAGGATTGGGGCTGGCCTGTTAGCTCAGTTGGTTAGAGCATAATGTCAGTAACACCAAGGTCAAGGGTTTGGATCCCTTACCCACCAGCTGCCCAAGAAAAAAAAAAAAACCTTAAGTAAAGCCCAAGAGCCCTGCCATCCCACAAGCCTGTACTTTACAGGCATTACTCTTATCATCAGAAAAATATATGAGAACACATCAAAATGTTCATGGGAAAAAAAAATTTTTTTTTTTTGGCAGGTGACCGCTTCAGGGATCCAAACCCTTGACCTTGGTGTTACAAGGCTATGCTCTAACCAACTAAGCCAACTGGCCAGCCCCATGGAAAAACTGAATTAAAAGATAATACAATCCTTCCATGAACTTTTTGAAGTCCCCTCATCTATTTTGTCAAAAAAAAAAAAAAACTCTATTCTCTGAAGCCACTTATTTTGAGAAGTGTCCCAGAGACTGATGGGCTTGCTCCCATCTGGGAACCTCGAGCCTCCACCACCCCTCATCATAGTCCCTGACTCCGCAGGGCCAGGTGTACTGGCCTCAAAGCCACTCCCAGCCAGCCCTTCTTCCCCGACCTTGCAGTTGAGGCATATGGCAGATGCTCAGCCAATATTTGCTCAGCTGAAGTTGTGATCAGCCCTGGAGACCCCTTCAGCCTGGGCACTGGGCAGGGGAGAGCCGGTGAGGCTGTCCAAACTCAGGGCTGGGGTCACACACCTCACCAAGGTCCAGTCACACCCTGGACCACTCCCCGAGCAAACATCCTCCACTCCACCCCAGGGAGCTACTGGGTATCTTGTGGCCATGCAGGACAGGCCTGGCATGAGAGCCCGCTCAGTCCCAGAACTGGTAGAGTGAGTTAGCTGGGGGAAGACAAAGGCCAAAGATAAGGCCCTGGGGCTGGGGTTTGCTGGCCCTCATACCCTTAGCCAGGATAGCCCTGTGGCACCCACCAGGGTGCAGAGGCATAACACCACAGTCTGGGTGGCCTAGGGCCAGGGCGGGGTGGGGAAGGATATCTCAGAAAACCCACAGAGCTCCCTGCATCTGGGAACACCTCCGGGAAGCTGCCATCCCTGACACTCTTCCCACCTCTTAGGAAGCCACTATGCCCCCAGGATAGCCCTGTGGCACCCACCAGGGTGCAGAGGCATAACACCACAGTCTGGGTGGCCTGGGGCCAGGGCGGGGTGGGGAAGGATATCCCAGAAAACCCACAGAGCTCCCTGCATCTGGGAACACCTCCGGGAAGCTGCCATCCCTGACACTCTTCCCACCTCTTAGGAAGCCACTATGCCCTTAAAGAGAAAGGAACCCATCTGAGCACCAAGTGATCATGACCTCTGACCTAGTCCATCAGGGAAGCATCACCTGGGGACTGAATTCAAAATGAGAAGAGAGACTTAGGAGGCCCCAGAGGAAATATCCCGGCTATGGAAGCTGGCCTTGAACTTCAGGAACAGAACTTTTGTCTCTTCCTTTCCTCAACTTGGGCCTCCTCTCCTGGTCCCACTGTGGCTTGGACATCTGGATTTGGTAACCATTACCTGACCACACTGGCTAGCCTGAGGCTACAGTCATTAGCCAGGGTCACTGGGGTCCCTTAGGCTTCTGATGAGAGGAACATGGCTCAGCTCCTATCTCAGTAATCCCAGCTACCCTTCTCCCAACCCAAGGAAGCTTCTAAAATCCAAGCTAGTTTATTTGAAAAGATTATTTTTGCTGGAGCTGGGCAAGGCCCTGCTGCTAAGGGCACAGGGACTGAGCTTCCCTAGTGGGAAACCAGATATTCTTAACCCAACTTTGCCAGGACTCAGCCCAGGCCAGACCCCTTGCTCAAGCCTGGGGGACCAGCTTTTAACTCTGCGGTGGAGGGGGCGGGAAAGGACCAGCAGTTTTCTAGCTTACTAAGGGTGACCTGTTCTGGAGGACTGTGTCATCATGGCATTCACATGCACATACGTCTGCACACATGTAAACATACACCCCCAGGTCTCATCAGACCTGCAACAGAGAAGCTCCAAACAGGCAGGATCTGGGAGAGGGTCCCAGGTACAGAGATGCCCCTCTCCAGGGCCCCAGAGCCCTGGAAAAGGGTCAGGAAATATAGCCAAAGCTGCTGGCCTCAGGACCGGGGTCAGGCCTGGCCCAGGGCTGGACGATGGGGCAGGAAGAAAACAGGATGCGGGGCAGGAAGGTGGGGAAGACCAAGCGGCGGCAGCTCAGGCCCCAGCCACTGGGTCCACCCGTCTGCTACCCAAAACAGCCTGAGGGCCTGGAACCAGAGGATTCCGTGGGGTCGACTGGCCTGAATCTCCTTGGGGACACTGAGTGGCAAGGTCTGGGACAGATATCTGGGATCTGGTCGTCCCAACTAAGCTGCCTGAGCCAGTTCACTACACAGGCTTTGAGGCTTCAGCCCCTGAAGGCCTCCCCCTCCAGGCAGCCAGGGCCCCATCCCACCTGCAGGACCCCAGTGCTCTCCAGAAGGAGGCCCAAGCTGGTTTGCAGCCTATTCCAGGTCCTATTACAAGCCTACTCACTGTCCTCAGCTGGGGGATGGAACAACACCATCTCAGCCAGCCCACCATAGGGCTGCAGCCAGGCAAAGACAAAGAGACACAGCATTTGGGGGAGGGGGCTTCAGCGTGTAGGAATCTAGGCCACTCCAGATCCTTTGGGACCAGGCTGAACTGGTCCTGCTGGCTGGCAAAGGACCCATCTGCTGAGCCCACAGTACCTTCCTCCAACAAGGCATTTCCTCCCCGGGCAGGTAAACATGGAACCTCCCTCCCTCTCTCCCCTCCCTGCGGCCCCACATTGAGGGGCTGGCCCACCTGCCACCCACAGACCTAAGCCCCATCCCAAGAAAGCCAAGCTCCAGAACTACCCAGCAGCCATGGAGCAGTGGAGAGAAGCGAGGTCTGGTTTCTATCAGTGTCTCTCAGCTGGGGCTGGACCCTTCAGAGGCCCTGGGCATTTGCTGGGCACCTGACCTTTCCAGGGTGGGGACAAGAGTGTGAGCACAGAGGTCTGGCCTCTGGGGCTTATGACCAGCTGGCTGTGGAGAGATGGCTCCTCCATCCCTCTGTAACTGCCAAGAGCAAGAGAGCTCCCTGGAGAGCCACAGGGTGGGGGTGGGGGGAAGAGGAAGGTCCCAGATGGCAGCAGGTCCCGAGCCCCTTGAAAGTGGGGCACTTGGGGAGTCAGGGCTGGGCATCTCTGCAGCCAGAGTGGCCTGGTTCAAAGAAAGAGGAGAGAAGAGGTAGACAGAGAAGGAGGCTGCTGTGACACTTGTGGACTCAGGTCCCCCCCGGTCCCTCACCAGCATACCAAGGACAAGCCTGAGGGTCTCCAACCCTGAACCAGAGAATAGAGGACTGGCAAACAGCCATTCCCTCCGCAGGGCCTCATGGAGGAGCCCCGTGGAGTGGTCCCCATCCGGGAAGCTGGCCTGGGAATGCCTGGGGACAGGTCCCCTTGCCACGCTGCCCACCACTCTTTGCGTGTTCCCAGGCAGAGCTGGGCCTTCCCTGGCCGCGGGCATCAACCCGGGCCCAGTGAGGCCGCTGCCGCCGCGCACCAGCTGTTTCCCAGCCCGGCTTTGTTTGCACTGAGTCAGCCGGGGCTGTGAGTCCGGGACCCGCGGGCACCGAGGGGCAGGGAAGGAAGCGGGTGGGT
>NW_007735453.1:715-1726 GCF_000696425.1 Galeopterus variegatus | reverse complement strand
CCCCGCGTGGCCCCGCCCCCGCACCTGCCTCTCCTGCCACCGCGGCGCCGCGCGCCCGGGTCCTGCAGCGGAGCTCCGCGCCCTTCCTTCTGCGTCGGAGCGCTGTCCCCGCTCCATCTCTCCCACTGCCACCCGGTGCCCAGGGCCCGAAACCCTCCCAGCATCTCGTCTCCCGCCCGATCCTCTCCCTTCGTCCCGGCTCCGTCACTGGGCCCACATCTTCCCTCTCCACCCGCGTTTCCTTTTTTTTTTTTTTTTTTTTTAACCCCCTGAGCATTTGCTCTCTTGGTTACCCTTTTTCTGACCTGTCAAACCCACGTGTCCAGACAACCCCGCAGTTATTCCAACCACAAGCTCCAGATTCAACCCTTGGTTCTGTGGAAGGCAGAGGCGCTGACTCAGTGTCCCTGCTCCAGGAAAGCGGCTCTCCAGCTCGATGAAAGCGGGAGGTCCCTCAGAGTCTCGACCCCCTCTGGCCACCTGCCTTCCCTGAGAATCCTTTGAGGTCTATCCATTTCAACCAATGTGTTGAAGGACTGGTATTTTCCAACACTGTGTCAGGGACGAGGGGCACAGGGGACGTAAGTCACAGAGCCTGCCCTTTTGGGGCGAGTAGCTAAGGGAGAAAAACAATGAAACAATTAGCCATGGTACAGCCTCTGATAGTGGAAAATTAGTAATAATAATAATACGATATTGATGACGACAATATCTCTAACATAACAAATATCTACCTCTGAGGTAGGAATTAGCAACCTCATTTTTCACTTGGGGAAACTGAGGCTTAAAGCAGTTAAGTTACTTGACCAAAGCCACACAGGTAGTAAGGAACAAATCCAAAAAAGCAAATCTAGGGTCAGCCAGTGGCTCACTTGGGAGAGTGTGGGCCACGGGTTTGGATCCCTATATAGGGATGGCCGGTTAGCTCACTTGGGAAAGCGTGGTGCTGACAACACCAAGTCAAGGGTTAAAACCCTCTTGCCTGTCTTTTTAAAAAAAAAAAAAAAAAAA
>NW_007735453.1:0-241 GCF_000696425.1 Galeopterus variegatus | reverse complement strand
AAACAAACAAACAAACAAAAACCTGACAATACCAAATGCTGATAAGAATGAGGAGCAACTGGATCTCTCATACATTACTGCTGGGAATACAAAAAGGAAATGCTACTTTGGAGGACAGGCTGGCAGTTTCTCAAGAAGTTAAATTTACAATTACTATACAGGTCAATAATCCCACTTAGGTATTTATCCAGAAGAAATACAGACATAGATCTACTTAAAAACCTGTAGGCAAATACTTACA
>NW_007735452.1:84927-85326 GCF_000696425.1 Galeopterus variegatus | reverse complement strand
AGAAGTGGATTCTTCCCTAGGAGAGAAGGAGATGCAGGTACACTTTCCCAGTGTTCCGTTAATGTGTTTGGGGCCACCCTTTTCTCTCTTGGAGTTCTGCTTTGCTATGTGTGCCTTTGACTTTCAGAAGAGAACTGTTTACACCTGGTCTTATAGTCTTGAGAATCTAGCCTACTGCTATGTTCTTGGAAGATAGCCACGTTTCAAGTCATCAAATTATTGAGAGAGTTGATGGCAAATGCCTGCTAGGAATCCATGAAGCCTCCCTGAAAGAGCTGCAAATACAAAACTGTAACTTTACTGTTCTTGTAGCACAAGAGCACATTCTTTCTGGACAGAGTGTGTTGTGGGCTTTCCCTGGAATCCATACTGTAAAATGGCAAGAATTACTTCCTTTGT
>NW_007735452.1:79847-80613 GCF_000696425.1 Galeopterus variegatus | reverse complement strand
AAACTGTGTAGATTCTAAGAGCTGGGGAGAATTTTGTGCTGGAATGTTGTCCTGTCCTGATTCCTGTGTTAGGAAGCTCTGTCTAACTGGCCTGTGGATGAAGAGACAGTCAGTTTTTGGTGTGTGGACCAGGGTGGTGGAAGTGGAGGCCAGGGACTGGGCCTTTTGGGGGGTTTATTTTGCAGGGCTTATTCACAGATTAGCTACATGCCATGAAAGAAAGAGAGGAGCCCCAAACTTCAGCCATGAATATATAGGGAGACTGTGACTCCTGCCAATAGGAGAAGAGGAGGGGCACACCAGAGAGTTCTGATTTGGAGGGCTGGAGTCAATGATACCTTGAGGATCCCCTGAGGGTGTGGGAGCAGGTGATGCTCAGGTCTCTCCGAAGTTCAGGGGAAATGGGTTGGGGAGGGCTGGGAGGCCATCAGGCCAATGACAAGTGGCTGGATGATGACAGCTGGGGGGCATGTACACAGAGGAGCAGCCAGGACAGAGCCTGGGCACCCGGGAACTCAGAGATGCCCAAGGGGACAGGACCCTCCAAAGGAAACAAGAGTGGGGCCAGAGAAGTGGGAGGACACCCAAGATATGGGGTCACAGAGACTGGGGAAGTGTCCGGAGAGGTCATGTTCAAATGCAGCTGAGAATTGGGGTGAGGTGAGGGGCAAGCGTCCCTTACTGGGTCTGACAGGCTGTGGTAGCTGGTCACTGGCGGGCAGTGTCAGTGGGATGGAGTAAAACTTCTGGGTGTTGTGGATTTGTA
>NW_007735452.1:77414-77827 GCF_000696425.1 Galeopterus variegatus | reverse complement strand
TTTTTTTTTAATTATGAGAGCAATAGGACAAAGCGCTGGGGAAGTTTGGGAACAGACATGTCGGAGTCATCCAGAGCCCCACCACCTGGCCCTCCTGGGCTGTCTGGGTAGGGGCCTCCTGGGCTCTCACTAAGTGGCTGGGGACCCGGAGGAACGTGACGAGGTAGCTCTGCTCTGGTGACACCCCAGTCCTGAGCGCCCAGTCCAGCTCTGGAACAGCAGTGCCTCGTGTGGGATTGGGGATGCCTGGTGTGAACACCACACAAGACAGGTGACTCAGGTGGGATGCTTGAGGTCTGAGCCTCAACCCCCTGGGCCACGAAAAGGGTACCAGATGCCCCGCTTGTGTGTTGATTCTGGGGTCTCGTGAGCTGCACAGGTGAATGTGTCCAGTGCATGGGGGCATTGAGCTG
>NW_007735452.1:73830-75282 GCF_000696425.1 Galeopterus variegatus | reverse complement strand
GGGGAGAGCAGGACACATGGCTCTGTCTCCAAGTCCCATTACCCTAAGCTTCTCAACCCAGCTGCAGATCAGAACTCTCTGGGGAGATTGAAGAAATACTGGTGTTGGGGTTCCCTCCAAGACTGTGGTGTGACCATCAGGGGGAAGCTTGGGCACGTCGGCATGTTTTCATCGGCTCCTCCAGGAGTTTCTGAGGGACGGTGCTGGCTGAGATCTGCCTCAGCTGCCCCTGGGTGGGACCCCCTAATGCAGTGCTGTGTTCTTACAGGCAAAAGACCCTTCCCACAGTTCCAGATGTGGCCCAGCGGTCATCATTTTTTGGTCTAAGCTGGGAGCTGCTGGGGAATTTTTGGTCGAGAGGAGAACCAGGGAGCCTGAGAGGATGGGAGCTGATTCAAGCAGTTTAGGTGAGGACCCTGGAAACGCAAATGGCGCTCTGCAGGGGCCCTGCCTGCAGCTGCCCCAGCCTCACTGTCGGAGCCGACCAGGGGTNCACACCCAATCCCACTTCATTCTCTTGACAGGGCTTCTGGGCGGGGTCATCCTCATGTTGCGGGGAGACCGAGGCTCAGGGAGGCTGCCAGGTATGTGGTTGATGGACATATGAGGCCTTTGCCTGTCAGTGCGGCTGCTGCGTTGCTACTGTCTGGGTGTGGATGGAGATGTTGGTTTTTCTTTTTTCTCTGAGTTGGAGCATGCACTTTTTCTTTTTTTTCTCAGTTGGAGTTATTCACTGGAAGCATGCTTTTCACGTGTTGGAAACTTCTTGGGGATAGATTTGGATAAAACAAGACTTACTTCCAGGCGAGAGCATCACACTCAGTTGGGGACCGGGGGCCTCCTTCTACAGAAGTTCAAATCAGAGGCATTTAATTATTAGCTCCCCTGGAGTGCTGACTCCAGTGGGACCAGGGCCAGCATGGAGCTTTTACAAGGACACATTCACAGCTTCTGTCAGTGTGGGAAGATCTAGTTTCCAAGGTGACCCCGTACCAGTGGGGTCCGCCCTAAAGGCCCTGCTGTCTGCTCAGCTTCTCCAGAGCAGGGTCTCCCCTGGCCCCAACTACCTCACTCCATCCCAGGAATAAAAATACTGACTCACGGTAGCAATAATAACAAAAACAACCTTTGCTTTTAAAAAAAACTTCAGTAATAAGTAACTAAAACATGTTAGTATTGATGAAAACAGCCCAACTTCATCCGAAACCATATGCTGTTTTTCCATTGTCTATGAAGGGCCTCCTACCTTGCCCCAAACCCTGCTGGGCTGCGCAGGGACCCCTCTTAGTGGGGAAAGAAGGGATAGTTAGTGGGCATTGCACCGAAGCCCCTCCACGCATGATCTGGCACGAGCCTCATGAGGAGTCTTTGAGATCATTGTGATATTAATGTCCCCACTAACAGACAAAGACACCTTGGCCCAGAGTGATTAATAATAAACCTGCAGACACA
>NW_007735452.1:71274-72565 GCF_000696425.1 Galeopterus variegatus | reverse complement strand
CCCTCGAGCTTAAAATTCCCATTCCCTCAATCATTTCAACCTCAACGTGCAGAGGGAGAATTTCATTCAAATTTACTGTTTAGCAATTTGATATTTATGGTTCCAATCCCCTACTGCTACCTGCAGATATTTTTTTCTTAGGGAAGGGGGATCCTGTGAGTATTTGGGTAGGTGTCTTAGTCTCTTCCGGCTGCTATGACAGAATCCCATAGACTGGCTGGCATATAAACAGCAGACATTTATTGCTCACAGTTCTGAAGACTGAGAAGTCCAAGATCAAGGCTCCGGCAAGATCAAGGTGAGGACCCACTTCCTGGTTCATAAACAGCACCTTACTGCTGTGTGTCCCCACATGCTGGAAGGGACGAGGCAGCCCTCTGGGGCCTCTTTTATAAGGGCACGAATCCTATTCGTGAGGGCTTCATCCTCATGACCTGATCACCTCCCAAAGGCCCCACTTCCTGATACCATCCCATTGGGGGTTAGTTTTCAACATATGGATTTTGGAGGGGACACAACATTCAGACCATAGCTGGGGGGGGGCGTTTGTTTTACCTTGAGAAAGGTGTGCTCTGTGCTTGTGAGGGGTGGAGGCAGGATTATGACATGTAAGAGGCAGCTAATGGGTTTGCTTTTTTCCTTTAGGTTTAGGTTTGAGGCTGCAGCTTTCATTTCCCCTTGGTAGGATCCCACAAACCCCAGGTCCAGGATTCCACGTTCACTTCAGTTCAGTTCAGTTTGCAGGAGCCCCTGAAGCCCCTGCCCACCCTTGCTCATCATTGGGCTGGGACCCCTGCCTCCCACCCAAGGGAAGGTGAAGAGCAGAGATGCTTCTGTTTGCACCAGAAAGAGGGGGGCGGGGTTAGGTCCCACCTGGCTGGCCAGGACAGAGGGACGTAAGTGCCTGGGGTGGGTGGGAGGGGACCCATAACTTCACCCTTTCTTTTGTTCTGTTCTGTGCAGTCTTCCGTGAAACAGTTGCTGTTTTCAAGCAGGGAAGGGGGAAAAGCACATATGGAAGGTGAATTTTGTAGGGAAAGCATTTTTTTCTTTACTTCTCCAAATCAGGGGAAGGAAATACATGAAGGGGAAGAGCAGTGGGGAAATGTTTGTTTCCTCAGCACTGGCACACATGTCATATGAAGGATGTCAGAAGTCACATCTGCTACGTAGAAGCCCCGAACATGACAGTCATGGAATGACGCTGGTCTGATAGCCTGAGCCCCTGCACCCCTGGGAGCTCCCGTGGTGGGGGCAGGCTGTGTGCCGGGGGAGACGTTGTCCTGCACTT
>NW_007735452.1:69640-70215 GCF_000696425.1 Galeopterus variegatus | reverse complement strand
AGTGGACGAGAACTCCTTCTTTGGACCATCTTCTGAGAGTCAGACACCTCACAAACACTACCTTTAATCCTTAATACCACCCTGTGAGGTGGACTCCTTGTCCCCTAGGATGTCCCCGGGTAGGTGACATGCTGATCCCACCCCACAGGGATTGGAAGCCAGCAGGGTCCCCACTTACCCCTTAGCCCCTGGGACATCATCTCCCCACAGGTCCTCTGCCCTGTCTTCCCCCTCCCAGCATCACTGCGGGAACAGGCAGGAAGACGCTCCCTGGACAGGCTCTGTCACTGTCAGGTGAGAAGGACATGTCTCTGCAATGCTTCCTCCAAGTTGCAGGGAGTCAGGAGATATTAAAACGTGGTTAGTGCCCTGGGAGGCAGGCTGCGTCCACGCTGGCTGTGCAGGGAAAGGAAGGAGGAGGAACCTGGTCTTGAGAGAGAGGATCTGCCCAAAGTCTGTGTTTGAGCAAGGCCCAGAGGCAAGGGTAGCCCCTGGAGATGGTGCCTGGGCCTTGCGCCGCCCAGCAGGCCAGCGTCCCTGCCATGGGTAAAGGAGAGAAAGCCTCCTTCTGCAGA
>NW_007735452.1:67102-68195 GCF_000696425.1 Galeopterus variegatus | reverse complement strand
GGGCCTCCCCTAGCCGCCTCTGGGCCCATCCCCTGCTGTTCCCTTCTCTGTCCCACCAGGTGGGGAGGTGCTTTGAGACTTTCAGTGAGCTCATTTATTTGCTTCCATCAGTAGGGACCCAAGGACTCATGATTCTTATTGTATTCAACAGGTTGTAGTCAATATTATCACTATTTATTGTAATGTTCAAGTTGCCTGTGGTTTGACCGGTGGGAGCCTCTTCAGGCTGGCTCCTGTGTCCTTATGATATGCCCCTGTCACTCTGTGAGTGCTCTCTTACCTTCTGGCCAAAAAAGAGAGACTGGCGGTCTCATTGGGTGTGACTGTTGCTATTGGGCCCTCCCCCTTCACGGTGGACAGAGCTGGAACTGTCTGTATGTGTGCAGTCACGTCTGGATGTTTCTGTGTCTCTCGGTTGGAAATCACGAGTTACGCCAGTGTCTCTGATTCCTGTCCCACAGCGCAGGGTTTAGGATCATGGTCTCCCTTCTCCGACTGTAGGAACAGTGGCTCCCATGTTTTTCACAGATTCCTAACTGATCAGTCCTCCTGGACGTAACCAGTCTTCCGTCACCTCTCCCCTCCCATGGTCCCTCCTCACCCCATCAAGTTTAGCAGTGTTTCCAGGACCGTCGCCCAAGGCTGAGATTCCTGACTCTTACCTGGTGTTTCTGTCTCTACTCCTGCCCACGCTCCAAATGGTGTTAAAGTCTGTCTCATCGTGGGGCATGCGTCCCAAGTTCAGTCTGGGTTTCCAGCCCCAGGCTGGTGATGTGACCTCTCGCTCTGATGCCCAGGAGGTCAGGTGGGAGGTGGACCTTTAGCTGAGCTCAGAAGGACAGTGGTTTTCAGCCAGACAGGAGAATGGGAAAATGCCCTGAGGGGCCCCCAGGTGCGCTCCAGGACTTAGAGCAGAAGGGTCCTGGAGGGTAAAAGCCCCAGGCTGGGCCAGGCCTGGCAGGAGAAGGGTCAGTGGGGAGCGGGGGGTGGGGTGGTTCAGGGAGAAGGGGCAGGAGAGGCACCGTCTGGGGAAGGGACCGTGGGGAAGTCCACTCGGGCTGCAGTGTTTCCGTACTCAGGCGGAGAGACCATG
>NW_007735452.1:64544-65442 GCF_000696425.1 Galeopterus variegatus | reverse complement strand
ATCGCAGGTCATCAGAACTGCACATGGATTGGGATGGGAGTGAAGGCCATAGGGCCCCATTGCTACGGGTACACAGTAAGCTGTCCTGAGGCTGGAGGACTCCCTAGCAGCTCCATGCAGAGGTCTTTTCTACCACACCCATAGACTTGAGGCAGTGGCTTCAGCTTGAGCACATCCATTACGAAGCCGCCTTTTGTATTTCTCAGAAGTTAGAATTACCATAGAGCTTCTCCTTGTAGAAAGCCAAGATCTGCTGCTCCGTGAAGGTGCCCATGACAACACAGTCGTGTGAAAGTCCCACAGGCATTGGGAAGGAGCTGTCTGTTTGCAGATTATGGCCACCCTCCTCCTGGCATTTCTAAGTGACCCTCCTGATTTGCAGGTTCCCAGCTTGCTCGCCTTACCCAACCACCCTGTCACCTTCGCCTCCTGCACTCCAAGTTTCTAATTTCCTTCCAAAATCGCAGACCAGGAGTGGAAAACGGGACTTGGGATGTGCTGTGATTTGTCCTGATTTGCCAGGAGCACTCAGGTGGGGGGAGGGACCCAGCCCCCAGGTGTGCAAGGCCCCCAGGGCAGTCATTTGCTTTGAGCTTTGCTTGAAATCTCCACCTGGTCATCCTCCTTTCTAGCGAGTCCAGGCTCCTTGTTTTTCTTAGTTGAAGAGGCAAATTAGGAAAAAAACCCTTCTGCCTTAGTGTTTTCCTCCTTTCATTCCAAATGCACTCTGGGCAGGCCGGTTAGCTCAGTTGGTTAGACTGTGGTGCTGATAACACTAACGTCCAGG
This sequence comes from Galeopterus variegatus, assembly GCF_000696425.1. Lineage (NCBI taxonomy): Eukaryota > Metazoa > Chordata > Mammalia > Dermoptera > Cynocephalidae > Galeopterus > Galeopterus variegatus. Next base: position 64,655 of record NW_007735452.1, on the reverse strand, counting down.
GTTCGATCCCTGTACCGGCCAGAACCAAAAAACATATTAGTTCCCATTGCAAACACGCTGTCTGCTAGGCAGTGTAGATTACCGGTAGATACTGCCCATTGCAGATGCAGG
>NW_007735452.1:61689-62826 GCF_000696425.1 Galeopterus variegatus | reverse complement strand
CTGAGCCTGCTAAATGTTTCAGCGTTGCAGCCTCCTCTCCCCCCTTGGGGAGAAATGAAAGCACAGTATCAGGTGAAAACAAGGGCAGTCTAATCCCGTCTAGTCTCATCTCACAATAGAGATGTTATGTAGAGATGAAGCGTGAGCAGATGTTATTACACTATCTTAAATGAACTCCTCAGGGATGCTGCCACTGAACTGGCCGGGCCATCACAACAGTGCCTCTGCTGTTTCCTCCTCTGAGTCTTCTAGCTGTGGGACAGTGGGCAAGAAAACTGCAGGACAACAGTGCCTCTTTCTCCTTGGTTGGAATAAAGGTATTTGTAAGGAAGAAAAGGTCACAGTATCCTTCCTTGGCCCACAGACTGTAGCCAATTCACTTGGCCAACAAATATTAATTGAGGGTCCATGGTCCACTGTCTGCCAGGCGCTGGGCCCAACCCTCGGAGGACAAAGGGGAAAGAGTCCTGTGTCCTGCATCTAGGAAATTGCGATCTAGCACAGGAGAGAAGGTGTATCAACAAATAACTGCAATATGAGGGAGAAAAACTAGAGCTTTACAACAGAGGGAAGTGTTTGTCAGATACTTGAATGCCTGCTCCTGTCTGAGTGTGGGGCTGGGGGTTGAGACTGGGCCTGAGTCCCACAATCCTCATCACTGGCTGTGTGTTCTTGATTTGGGGTCTCACCGTCCCTGTATGTAGAACANGGCATTTATTGCATTCGTTTCCGCGGAAACTTTTTGTCAGGTTCTGAGGAGTGAGAAGTTGTCAAAATGTCAGCAAGTTTGCTGGAGTTGCGCAGCATTCCGATTTTCAGTTTAGCAGCCGAACAGTGTGGCTTGCAAGTGTGGGAACGACGTGTGCTGTGCGTGGAGGGCGTCCCCACTGCCCCAGGTATCGCCGTGGGCTGTCGATCTCCCAGGTCTGGGTCAACTGTGCGGATTCAGGAAGTGTGTATGCATGTTTAATTAAGGAGTAAAGTTGACCTGGGAAGGCGAATCACTGTCTGCCTGCGTAGAATGCTGCTGAAGGTTTCCCAGGCCCCTAAGTGCCCACCTGAGCCCTCTCTCTATGGTGGGGCTAAGTATTTCCTGAAAGGAAAACATAGCCGGGATTGTGCTGATATAGCCTTGCA
>NW_007735452.1:58912-59966 GCF_000696425.1 Galeopterus variegatus | reverse complement strand
TGGTGATGGTAACAACACGGAAGCACCCTGCTAATGTCATGAACTTCATGATTAGCAGCGGCGTTGTCCTCCTTTTGCAGGTCATTGACACGACTTCTGCTATCAAAAGGTATGCAATCTTTTTTGAAAACACCAGACATAATAACAGTGCCTTAAATGTATATGGATTCTCACAGTATAGTCTGTTAAGTAGAGTGGTGGTTCTCAGGCTTGGCTATAGGTTAGAATTACTTGGGGCGTTTTGACAACATTTGTCTTCTGGCCCCACATCCAGGTAATCTGATTTAATTGGTCAGGGGTGGAAGCTAGACTGAGCTCTTCTAAAAATTCTGCCCAGTTGATTCCTATGGACTGTGCATGGTGTAACATTTGGTCATTTACAATAGCTCTGTTAAGAGACAGGAGGAAAAGGGTATCCACTCCATTTAAGGGAGACTGTGACTTCCCAGGGTGCTTGGTTCAGGCACTTTTCCTTATTGGATAGTCTTGAACAGATCAACAAAAATACAAGGAGATCATGATTAAGTGACAAGACTGCTACAGGACAGCTGAGGGACCTGAAGTGGTCAGATAGGACTTCAGGGAGGGTGGGACTAGAAATGGTCACCATAGAAAACCACAACTTACCAGCATTCCAGACAGCTTGAGTGGCAGGGGAAAGATGGGGATGGTCCTGAAGCATGCTTTAAAGTTGGAATGGCACGTTGGAATCAGTCCTCCGTTAGTCTCAGTCCATTGGTAGTGGCTCCTGGAATTCTACAGTTAGAAGGAGTCTAAGCCAACTGGGGATGGTGGCTGTGATGGACTGCTATGTCTGTCATAGGTGAAGCGGTAAGGTGTGATCTATGCGCTGAGTATGCGCTTTCCCTTTGAAAGAAAGTAATTAGATCTTGGGAGAAATTGCTTTGTTGAAAATTGGAATTCAAATTGGAATTTCAAATCAAAACCCTGTATTTGTTAGTTTTGTAGCACCCCAAGACCACATTTTTTTTATTGAAACATAATTGAGTTTTACGTATTTGTGGGTTACAGAGGTGACCATTGACCTAGTACA
>NW_007735452.1:55704-57136 GCF_000696425.1 Galeopterus variegatus | reverse complement strand
TTCTATGTTCCAGATATGGTCTACCTTGGTAAACACTGAATATGTACTTGAAAAGAATGTGTATTCTGTTGCTATTGGGTCATATGTTCCATAAATGCCAGTTAGGTCAATTGTTTGATGATGATGTTCAAATCTTTTGTATCCTTTCATATTTACTGACTTCTTGTTTTACTGATTATTGAGAGAGGGCTGTGCTAGCACTGCCATAACAAAATACTATAGGCAGGGTGGCTTAAATAAAAGGCACATATTCTTTTACAGTTCTGGTGGCTGGAAGTCCAAGATCGAGGTGTAGGCAGGGTTGGTTTCCTTCGAGGTCACTTTCCTTGGCTTGCAGATGACCTGTGGCCTCACACGGTCTTCCCTGTGCTCATGCATCCCTTGTATCTTTTTTTCTTATGAGGACATCACTTGTGTGGGGTTAGGGCCCCACCCTTGTGACCTCATTTAGCCTTAATTACCTCTTTAATGGCCATATGTCCAAATAAAGTTACTTGGGGACTAGGNTTAGTTCTAGAAGCTTTTATGTAGATTTCATCAGATTTTTCTACATAAACAATCATGTTGTCAGTGACAAAAGACAGTTTTACTTCCTTCCATCAGAACAGGATACCTTTTATTTCCTTTTCTTGTCTGATGGCACTGGTTAGAATCTCTAGAACAATGTTAAAGAGAAGTGTTGATTGCAGACATCTTTGCTTATTCCAGGGCTTATAGGGAAAGCATTTGGTCTTTCATCATAAGTATGATGTTTGTTGTAGGCTTCACATAGGTGTATTTTATCAAGTGGAGGAAGTCCCCTTTTATTCCTACTTGACTAAGAGTTTTTAATAAGGAAATGGATGTTGGATTTTGTCTGTGGTTTTTCTGTGTTAAATGAGAAGACCATGCAATTTTCTTTTCTATTTTATTGATTGATATGTGGGATCCGAACCCTCGGGCGGGAGCGCCGCCGCGCTTCCCAAGCGGCGCACTTATCCGCCGCCGCGCTTCCCAAGCGGCGCACTTATCCAGTGCGCCACCGGGCCGGCCCAAGACTAAGAATTTTTAATAAGGAAATGGATGTTGGATTTTGTCTGTGGTTTTTCTGTGTTAAATGAGAAGACCATGCAATTTTCTTTTCTATTTTATTGATTGATTTTTGAATGTTAAACCAACCATGCATTCCTAGGATAAACCAAGCTTGGCATGATGTATTATCCCTTGGATTATTTAGGATAACCCATGGGTTATTTAGAAGTATGTTATTTAGTTTCCACATATTTGGGGATTTTCCAGAGATCTTTCTGTTTCTGTTTTCTGATTTTATCCCTTTGTGGTCAGAGTACATTTTTAGTATAACTTGAATATTTTTACATTTATTTGGAATTTTTCTATGTTCCAGATATGGTCTACCTTGGTAAACACTGAATATGTACTTGAAAAGAATGTG
>NW_007735452.1:53227-54285 GCF_000696425.1 Galeopterus variegatus | reverse complement strand
CCCTTCTAACTTATTACAATCTACCTTCACGTGATATTATATCACTTCACAAATACTGTGACATCCTTATTGTAGTGTATTTCCTTTTTTCCTTTCCTGAGCTTTGTGCAATTTTATCATAAATTTTACTTTAACATATGTTAAACATCATATTACATTATTATTTTTTGTTTAAAACAGTTAATTATCCTTTAGTGAGCTCTAATAATAAGAAAAAATCTTCTGTATTTACCCACGTAATTACCATTTCTGGCACTCTTTGTTCTTTTGTGTAAAGCCATGTTTCCATCTGTTATTTTTCTTTTGCCCAAGGACTATTTTTAATATGTCTTGTAGTATGTGTCAGCTGGATGAAGTGTTTCAGCTTTCAGCTTTTGTATATCTTAAGAAGTTTTCAATTCACTTCTATTACTGGAAGATATTTTTGCTGGGTACATAATTCTAAATTAATGGATTTTCTTTTAGTACTTTATATTGCTCCACTGTCTTCTCATTTGCATTTTTTAAATAAAAGTAGGAAATCTGCCGTTATCTTCATGATTGGTCCCTATGTAATGTGTCTTTTTCTTCCCTCTGGCTGCTTTTAAGATTTTCTCTTTATTACTGAATTTGAGCAATTTGATTATCACATACCTTGGTGTAGCTTCTGTCACATTTCTTGTGTTAGAGATTTGTTGGGTTTCTTTGATCTATGGGTTTACAGTTTTCCTCTTGTTTTGGAAAAGTTTCAGCCATTATTTCTTCAAAAATATTCCCCACCCTCAGTCCTTCCTTTTCTTTAGACTCTAATTATGCATATGTTATGTTTTTTAAAGTTCTCCCACAAATGACTGATACTTGTTTATTTATTTAGGTTGTATCATCTCTCTGTGCTTTGTGCTGAGAAGTTTGTATTGTGTTGTTTTCAAGTTCACTCATCTGTTCTTCTGCAGTGTCTAATCTGCCAATAATCCTATCCAGTGTATTTTTCATCTCAGATTTTTACATTTTCTTCTATGGATGTTTGATTTGGGCCTTCTTATATCTTCTAGGTCTCTACTGAACTTTTTTTTTTTTTT
>NW_007735452.1:51254-52590 GCF_000696425.1 Galeopterus variegatus | reverse complement strand
GCCCCTCTACTGAACTTTTTGAACATGTGGAATACAGTTAATAACTCTTTTAATATCCTTGTCTACTAATTCTCACATGTCTGTTAGTTCTGGGTCAGTTTCAATTGATTGATTTTTCTTATTATAAGATGTATTTTCCTGTCTCTTTGAATGCCTGATAATTTTTAACTGGATACTAGACATTGTGAATTTTACCTTGTTGGGTACTAGGTGTTTTTTGTCTTCTGATGCTTGTTCTTAAGCTTTGTTCTGGGATGCAGTTACATTACTTGGAAACAGTTTGATCCTTTTGGGTAGTGCTTTTCAGGTAGGGTGGACAAGACAGGGGCAGTGGTCAGTCTAGGGCTAATTATTCCCCACTAGTAAGGCAAGATGCTGGTGTTTTCTATGAATTACTCTGAATGTTGAGGTTTCCTGGTCTGGCTGTGAGAACAGGCACTATTCCCAGCTCTGTAGGAGTACTGGGCAGTGTTTCCTCTAATCCCTGTCTAGTGGTTCTTTCCCCAGCCTTCAGTAGCTTACACAGACACACACACACATGTGCTCATCAGTACTCAGCTGAATGCTTGAGAGGGACCTGCTGCAGACCGCAAGTGTTCTCTGCAGCTCTCTGTTCCGTGGTACGCTGTCTTATAAACTCTGACTGCCTTCTTCTGCCTGGACTCTTAGCTCCTTCCCCTCAACCCAGGTAGTAAACTGGACTCAGTCTGGCTCTCCCTTCCTTCTCTGCAACCCAGAAACTCTCAATGCGGTGATCTGGGGCAGTTGTGGAGTTCATCTCTTTTTATCTTGTATCTGAGGTATCACTATTCCTCATTTCGTGATGCAGTGCCTTAAAAATTGTTGTTTCATATATTTTGTGCATTTTGGGGGGCTACTTTATGTTTGAAGGTAAACCTAGTCCTTTGCACTACATCTGGATCAGAAGTGGAAGTTCCTATAGATGTTTTTTAAAATAACAAAAATGCTATCACGTTGTTTAACATTGTTTTTTTGCCTCATCTTAAAACTACTAATTTCTCTTTCAGCCTTCTCAAAGAGAGTTTATTAGAATGTAGCTAAAGCCTTCCTACATCTTTCCAGAATTGTCTCTTTGATGTATATGTGTGTGTGTATGTATTTTACTTTTCTTACAGGTCTTTAGACAGTACAATGTGAAAATCTTAAGTGTGCACCTTAATGACTTTAAATACGCGTCCACATGTGTAACCACCACCCAGAGCAGGAAGCAGAGCACTTCTTCCCCAGAGAGCTTCCTCACACCCTTGCTGTCAACACACTGCTATTCCTGACATCACATAGATTAGTTTGCCTGTTCTCGGCCACCCTGTGAGTG
>NW_007735452.1:48421-49999 GCF_000696425.1 Galeopterus variegatus | reverse complement strand
GCATTTGATTTCTAAAGCAAGTTGAATTCCTGTAAGATCTTCAGATATAGCTGTCAGCCTGGACTCTACAGACATGAATCTGGTGCTTAATTTCCTCCTAGCACTGAAGCTTGTAATCGCGTTTAAGGAGGGACCACGTGCAGATCACGGGCTGGTCTTACTACTGTCTCTTCTGCAGAAGTGCGCATTGGCTGAGAGGGGCTCAGGAACTTAGTTGTGATTCTGTGACACCTTTTAACCAGGAAAAGCGGTCAGCTTCGTCTTAACATAATTGTGCTGTTCACTAATCATTTCTTGGAGAAGAGAAAGCCCTGGGACTCTGGAAGTATGTATGGATCACCTGGTCACAGGAGTAGGGGGTTGTAAGCCTCGAGTCTGGAGGTGAGCACATCACCACATGAGCAGTGTTGACTCGCGGTGCTCCCGAGCACTGCACAGTGGGGGGTTAGTTGGGTGAGCGTGAAGCTCCATCCAGGACTCTGGAGTCGAGAATACCAACAGGGTATCTGTGCCTCACCTTGGGAACTTTAGTGTCACCAGTATGGTTTCTTAGTCTTCTCTGTTTGCTTGGTAAAGTTCCCATTTTAGCTCTTTACAACCTCCACCAGATTTATCATCTCCTGAAAGGGAAAAAAAAAANAAAAAAAAAAGAAACAGACTGTGAATTGAAGCGTTGACAATTTCTTCCTTTAACTTTTTCAGCCAGAAGAATTAACCGCGAGTCTGCACAATTTTAAGAACAAGGTCTTTAAAAAATCCAGAGTCTGTGGAGTTTGCAAACAAACTATTGACGGTCAAGGTATTTCATGCCGAGGTAAGTCCACGTTTATGATTGTCTTGCTGATTAAGCCAAAGCAAAACGAACAGAAAACAACACAACAACATTCTCTTGGGAGTTTCCAAAAGTGAAATCATGGAATTCCCCTTCTCAGCCTGTTTACTTGGCAGAGACTAACCGTATCTACACAGATATGAACTCACGAGGACGATTTTCCAGAAAGAACAGAGCAGCTCCTACGAGAGAGCAGAGGACAGTTAGGAACTCGTGGTTTATCTCTGCCTGTTCTGCCCATCAGTAACATGGCTTGTTCTGTTTGACTTTCNCCATGACTGAAACAGCCAAAAGCGGGCAGTGGCCGGCTGAGTCCACGGAGGGCTGAGTTACCAGGAGAAGGACCCAAGGGCAGATGCGTGTGTTCTGGAGGAGAGAGGATCGCTGCCATCGGGGAGCACTTGCAGACTTGCATCCTGAGGAGGGAGTCCACCTCAAGGTGGGAGGTGGCATTGGGGAGGAAACAACACTGGTGGGCACTGGTGGGCACCATCGGAGGCAAACCTGTCCTGGTTTGTGGGGAGGACAGAAGCCGCACCTCTCATTCCCAGCACAGGCTGGTTTTACGATGCGGGGGGTGTCGTGCTCTTGGGCACATATGCCCTGGGGACAAGGAGCTTCTCCTGTACCAGTGTTAGAGAAGTGCTGGCCGTCTTCTTTCCGTGGGATGGTTTTATGGAATGTCCCCGTGTGGTGGAATTTAAAAATATGTTATGAGAATACTCAATGAGTTGTTATATTTTATG
>NW_007735452.1:45256-46840 GCF_000696425.1 Galeopterus variegatus | reverse complement strand
AAAAACAGATTCTGTGTTCCAGGAGTCTTTTCAACATGATCTTTTTCAATTTAATTAATGTGTGTGCTAGATATTGTGCAGATGTTCAGGATAATCATGAGCTGTGTGGGGATGGGATATGTTATGTCACAGGCTGTGTTGTCTGAGATAAGCTCCGTCTTCAGAGCTGTGGGGACCAGGGCAGCAGGCCTGGAGGAATGGATGGGACCCACCGCCTGTGCAGAGAGACGGCTGTGTTTCAGAGTCGGGCAGGTCTGAAATGCCTTAGGAAGATATGTGGCCCCGACACAGGAGGGAACATCATGCTGCAGGATGCTGGACTTTCAGAGTGGGTCAGGGCATGAGGGCTTTAGTTTTCTCATTTAATGCAAGCAGCAAAGATGAGGTCCCACTTGCCTCCGAGGAAGCAAGAGGATCCAGCCTCGCCTCCTCTGCCTTGCACGGGGCACTTATCTCATCCCTGCTAGTAGCTGGGACCCAGATCCAGGGAGCATAAATGGATGCCCCTGCCCAGCTCTGGCTCTCCAACTCTGCCTGGAGCTCTTCCTGTGCTGGCCACCTTCCTGGAGGCAGGGCCCCATCACCAGTGCCTGGCCTGCGGACCTAGTATCCCTCCTTCCTGACCCATTTCCCTGGATCTTTTGCCTGTCCAGGCTGGGATGCCTTCGAGGTCTGCCCTCCTGCTTGTCTCCTCTCCTGCCTAGCCTGAGAACAGCAGGAGGAATCTGCACCCACATTCTCCATGTGTGGCCTTTGAGGCTGTGCCCTCCTGGTGTGGTCCACCCTGACTCCTCAGGCATCAGGAGCTGCCACTCACAGGGCTCAATGGCGACCTTGCTAGACTGCACTTCCCAGACAGCTCTCTTGTCCTTTGGGTTTCAGCCCAAGCACAAGTTCTTCAGAAAGGTGCCTGGTGCCCTATTGTCTCATCTCCGAGCACCTGCCTTTTCCCTCTAGAACTGTGGACAGCCAGTGAGTAGCTGGCCGTCTGGACACTTACTGGACAGGCAGTGGTTTTCACCCCCAGCTAGAAGCCCAGGAGGCCGAGGCGCTGGCTGTTTTATTGACCAGCTGCCCTGGAGCCAAGTGCGGGTCTGGCACTGGGCAGACATGCTGTCCTTGGGCATGTTACTCAACCCATCAGCATGCTGTCAGTGAACAGGTGTGCGCTCGTGGGTTAGGATGCTCATGGTGACCAGATCCCGAGGGCTGAGGGTCCAGTGGGCAGGAGCAGCAAGCAGGAGCAGCACCCGGCATGGCAGAGCTATTTACAGGTGCCTCGTGAGCCTGGAGGAGGCACAGCTGATTCTGGGGAGGTGGGTGGGGCAGGGAAAGCGGGCGTTACCTTCTGATGTTTTGCTCAGGGACCTGTCCACTCCCCTGGGCTGGTGGCTCCTAAAACACAGTCCCATCTCTTGGGTATCCCAAGTCTCAGCAAAGAGTCTGGAGTCCAAGCTGTGTGAAAATCCAGACAAGTTTGTTCAGATAAACACCTGGCTTGTCAGTCTCTTTGGCAAATCCATGTGAAATGGCTGCAGATGTTCTTTCTAAACTACTTCCCAGAACAGTCCGAAGTAGTAAATC
>NW_007735452.1:43986-45133 GCF_000696425.1 Galeopterus variegatus | reverse complement strand
GTGAAATGGCTGCAGATGTTCTTTCTAAACTACTTCCCAGAACAGTCAGAAGTAGTAAATCCCCCACCCTAAGGCCACTCCAGCCCAACCCATGCCATGTAGTTCCCTCTGTTCTCTAGAAAAGGCTCCCTGTGCTGACCCTTCCCGGTGTCCAAGCTCAGCCCTCCCCATCAGACTTGTCCCGTCCTGAGAGGTGGCAACATGTCAGAACCTTCCAGAAGCTCAAGAAGGGAGAGAAGGCACCCAGGCCAAATTCCATCTGAATAATTTCTGATCTGATGGCTGTTATCCTTCCCTTTCTCTAAATTCCTCTCTCCCGTTCCTGATATGCCGCCTTCTCAGCCGCCTCCACACATACTTTAATCATGGATTTTGACAAATCCTTCCTGTTTTCCGAATCTGCTGTTGGAAGGAAGTCTGGACTCCTCCCAGCTGTTTCTCCAAAGGTTTCGGTTGTCAGGTTTGAGGTTTCCATGTGCCAGGGAAGTCTGGGTCATGTTAGTCAATTTTGATTTTTTAAACTTTTTGGGTAATGCAGCCAAGCTGATCACCAAGTTTTTATTTTGCAGTGAGTGTGATCTGGACTTTTTTTCGAATCATGGAATTGTTGGCTTCCACACTCTTATTCAGATGAACGTAATGTTGCTCTCTGGGAGCTCACGGTCAGCCTGGGCCCCTGCAATGGGAAAGACCGAGTGGCAGCTTGTGATTCCATATCCTTGTGGCCAGGGAGGGGACGGTGTTGTGCTTTACTGAGCCATGTGGGTGTCCTCAGCCATGGAGGAGCCCCATTCCAGAGGGTGGGGTCTGAGGCCTTGCTTGGTGGGACTCAGCTGAGAGGGCACGGGCAGGCTCCCCACCATCCTCACCCCTCTTCCAGTTGGCTCACTGCAGCCAGTGTGTGTCAGGGGCTGACTGTGCTAGGAGCTGGGCACCTGCACACAGATGGACTCTTGCCACCAGGCTGCTGGACCAGCCAGGGGTGGAGAAGTCATGGGCAGTCACAGCCACATGGGAGAATGGGGACTGGGACCCTTGGGAGGGTCCCTTCAGCCCTTCCCTTGTGGTCTGTTGTTTCTGTGGCGATGGGTGGTACCCACCACCAAGCTTGGGCATGCAGGGTGGTCTGCTCGTGTACAGAGTGGAG
>NW_007735452.1:41987-42638 GCF_000696425.1 Galeopterus variegatus | reverse complement strand
GGAAACACCTCAAGTGGTTGTTGTGAGGCTCACGTTTGTGCATAAGCACTTACAGCCGTGCTGGTGCGATTAGAACCCCTCATGCGGGGCTAACAGCTACTTTTTGAGAAAAGAAAATCAGTTAAGTGGAAAGTGTCTGAGAGGCAGGATAAGGCTGAATTTCTAGGAATGTCTAGTGTTCAGGGGCAGCCTTTTCTTGAAGTGCGGTTGAGTGTCTTGGGAAGATCTGTCCAGAGGTGACAACCGTGAAGAGAGTAAGGACAGCCAAGAGTTAAATGTGTGTAGAGCTGTCACCCGTAACATGGTTGGAGGTGCTGAAGGTGGTCTCCCACACAGCCTGTGCCGGCAGGTCCTACGGGGCTTGTGGGCTGGGGTGACTGAAATAGGGACATCCTGAGCCTCACCCCATCCCTGGCCACATGTCCATGGAGGGTGGATTGGGGGATCCCAGTTCCCTTCTGGAAGATGCCTCGCTGAGGAAATGGTGCAGTGGGGTGCAGGCTGGGGTCTTGGGGAAGTGTCTTGGGGTCTCCAACACCACAAGCTGACGTGCCATAAAGGAGTGTGAGCAACGGAGTTTGTGAGTAGTGACCATATTTGTTGGTTGATTGAATGATTATTGATTGATTGGTTAATGCCCCCAACAGCTCA
>NW_007735452.1:39295-40259 GCF_000696425.1 Galeopterus variegatus | reverse complement strand
GGAGCCTGGCAGAGTCAGGGATTGGCTCTCCCACAGGAAGCTGTGATCCTGGACAGTTGTGCCCTATTTCTATTCCTCTGCATTGTGGTCCTTACAATTTGCAGGTTGAGTACTTAATCTCTAGGATCTTCTCTTTTCTAAGTACAGTGTATAGAAACCATAAAAGAAACAGAGACAATCTCATAGTGTTCTCTTCTTATAATTTATATGTATGTCATGTTCGTTTGCATGTTGATCCCCATGTGTGCATGCTGTCTGGAGACAACAGCTGTGCCCTTTACGTGTATGAGTGATCATGCATAAAAGTGATGTGGTGTTTTGGTAAAAGTGTCATTTCTTTGGCTTGTTTCTGGAGAAGCAGCCGAGCATGGTGGAGGTGAGTGTGGACTGAGGAGAGAAGCCTGCTGAGGTTCCTGCTCTGCCTCTCACTGTTAAATTTTCTCTTAGAGTCATTGTGAGGAATAACGAGGGTACTTCAAAAAGTTTGTGGAAAAATAGGATTGAAAGAATCTTCCCATGAACCTTTTGAAGTTCCCTCATCCTTTTGTGTGGAGCACAGAGAACACTGACTAGCTCAAGAAAGTGTTTAATATTATTAGTGATGATGACAATGTTGATGTTATTGTTGGTGATGATGGTGGTGATGGTGATGGTGTTGGTGGTGATGATGGTGATGGTGGTGGTGGTGGTGGTGATAATAATGGTGATGATGGTGACAATGGTGACAGTGATGATGATGGTGGTGTTGATGATGGTGGTGGTGGTGGTGGGGATGGTGGTTTTGGTGTTGGTGGTGATGATGGTTGATGCTGATGCTGATGATGATAATGATGGTGGTGGTGATGTTGATAGTAGTGATGGTGATGATGATGGTGATGTTTATGGTAGTGATGGTGATTGTGATGTTGATGGTGATTGTGATGTTGATGGTGGTGGTGGTGATGATGGTTGATGCTGATGCTGA
>NW_007735452.1:37069-37899 GCF_000696425.1 Galeopterus variegatus | reverse complement strand
TACTCCGCGGTGGCCTGCCCTCACTACATGTCACTGTGTTCCCTTGGGCAGTTTAACCTGTTCCAGTTTCCACTGATGTCCTTTTACAAACCCAAACTGGTCATATTTCAGATGAGAAAGAGGAAGGCACTGGTATGGGTGAGTCTTGGCTTTCTGGTTTTGACTAGGGTGGGCCTTGAGAGTTGTACATCCTGGGGGACTCGTCCCCAGAGGGAGATTGATCTAGGGAGGATCCAGGGTCAGAACAGGCAGAAATGCTCCCTTGGTGAGAGGGGTTTGCTTGGATCTAATAGTGGAATAGGAGAGACAAGCAAGGAATGGGAAAGAATAAAGAAATGTTGCCTAAGAGAGACAACTGTAGAAAAGAGCCCAAGGGAAATGCAAGCTGAGAAAGGAAGCAAAAACAGTACCAGAGGGAAGATGGAATGGAGGGAGTTTTGTAAGAAAGACTTATAATGAGTTATTCCATTCAGTTCACCCAACGTTATCAAGCACCTGCTAGAAGAACAGATGAGAATGCCGTGTCCTGTCTCTGAGGTTGTCGCAGTCTATGACATACCAGGTGATTATAGATAAAGGTTTGGAGATAGATAGGCAGGTCTGGAGGGATGTGTTATTTAGCACTTGCTCTGTGCCAAGTGCTGTATTAGACTAGGACATAGTAGCGATTAAGACCAGTGAAGCAACAGTGGGACACCGTGGCTGAGCAGCGAATGAGGGTTTTGGGCAAGCGTTTTCTGGCGGCCCGAGGCTGTGGCCATCAGTCAGTCCCCTCCTGTCCTGTGGAGCCTGTTCCTGGGACACAGAGGGGCTGGCCCACTTGTGGTAGA
>NW_007735452.1:34715-35501 GCF_000696425.1 Galeopterus variegatus | reverse complement strand
TTTTTTTCTTCTTGATTTCTAAGAACTCATTATATTAGGAATACTAAATTTCTTTTGTATCTATTATATTAGGCAGAACCTTTGATAATCTTTGATAGTTTTTGAACTCCCAAAATGTCAATTTCTTATCCTTCCACCTCATGTAGTATAAACATTCCGGTCAGTTGCTTGCCTAAATTTATTTGTGGTGTGTGTCGTGCAAAAGTTTTAAAGTTTGGTTTGTTTAGATGTACCCATCTTTTCATTTAGTTTATGTTCTTGTTCCTTATTTTAGAATGCCTATCCTCCAAGGTCACAAAGATGTTCTAGGATATTTTATTCTAATGTTCGTTTTTGCTTTTTCAATTCTGACCCAGTTTTATGGTTGGTGCATCTGTAATTCATATTATTTAAGTTATTATTATTATTTTTTCATGGAGTAGCCAGTTTCCTGAGTTTTACTGTATGGTCCCCTCTTTCTCTCTGAGTTGTGATGATGTCTGTCCTATGTCAAGGGCTTACACATGGTTGTGCCCATGAATGTGTCTGACTTTTACAAAGTTGGTCTCACACTGTACATAGAGCTTTATATCTTTTTAGCCTTGCCTACTGTAAGCATTTTTACTGATTAAGTTTTTAGCGATCATGATTTTTAACAGATATTTTATGTTTTATTTGTAAATAAGTAACTTTTTATTGCTTAGGTAGGACCTTTTTTTGTGGCAGATGGGAATCTTGGACATCACTGTATTCTACTCCTAATTACAGAGGGAGACATGGGTGCCTGAGGTGCATGACTGTTTAGGA
>NW_007735452.1:33037-33998 GCF_000696425.1 Galeopterus variegatus | reverse complement strand
GCCACTAAACTCTTAAAAGACCCTAAAGAGCTCTGTGGATGTGGTTCATATCCATCACTATTTACCATGTTAGAAATGGAAACTGATGAATATTTAAAATTTTAGCTCATTTAAAAGTAACAGTAATGAACCCATTATATATTAATATAAATAGTATTTTTAATGAAAAATGACTATTTTTCAAAACAAAAGTAACGAGAAGAGTAGCATTGTTATGTTTGTTTTGTTTTGTTTTTGCTATTCTGCTATGCAACCTTCATAGAGAGGCTGGACCCTCCCCCCTGCTTCTGCATGCAGTTTTTCCACTTATTGTTTGGTTTGAAATATTTGAACAAAATCCACCCCCATACCGATAGGTTGTTGGAAAATGAAGCATCTTAATAGCCTTTTCAGATGATTGTGGATATTCTGTTTTGGTTCTACACCAAAACTCAAGTGATAGTTTCTTAAAGGTTTCACTGTGGAATCTGAACCCTTGTAGTGAATTTTTCCCACTCTGTTCTATTAAGATCCATTGATCCACCTTGCACTTTGGGTGGAACTTTTACTTAGCATATCTTTGTAAGATCACGCACTGGTCATTTGGAAATTGTTGGTCTGCTGACTTACACAGACCTTCTAGATGTTTGNATAAAGATGGTGTTCCCCGAGAAAGCGGCTAGTTTAGCTGCCAGCTCACATTCACAAGTGCTGTTCCCGAGGCTTTGTTCTTGGGACCTCTCTGCCGACCTCAGCTTTGGTTTCACACAGTAGTAAAAAGGTGCTTACTTGGGTTGAGACAGTAAAATTAATAAATTTTACTGCTTTATCAGGACATTCTTAAGTGAAACTGGCTCTTTTTTTAAAGCTGCAAGTGCGTGATGATGAAGAACAGAATGGTGACTATTTAGAAGTTGGTGGTGTTGCCTAAATGCCTGTGAGGATACCAGCAGCTTTATGCACCATCAATGCAAATGTCAAC
>NW_007735452.1:30410-31253 GCF_000696425.1 Galeopterus variegatus | reverse complement strand
TTGTGGCAAGGGGCCCACAAAGGGTGAGATTCGGGTGTTAGTTTTCATCTGGGAAAGGAGCAGAGGGTCTCTTTGTTTTAGAAACTGCAGATTCTGCTCCTTGGAGGAACATCTGGACTTTCTGAAAATGATGCTCCGTCTGCTGAGTAATTTGCAACCATTCATACAATGGGAAGTTGCCCAGCATTTAAGGAAATCCAGTATTTAAAACAAAGTACAAGGAATTGCCATTCATGGCTTCTGAGAAGAGAGGTTGCGTGCAGTGGCTGAGGGTCAAGGTGAACGTGCACATTTTGTCTTTTGGGGCCTGCGTGCTGTGGGGATGCATTTTGTTAGGAAGTTTGGGTGGTTTTTTGTGGCCTCCCTTCTTGCTGGTGCTTTGCGGTTCAGAGTGCCCAAGTGGTGATCGGGTAGCAAGGTCCCCATCGTATGTGATCCCACTGGCCATGGCTCTGACAGCAGACCTGGCTCAGCTCAGGGTCAGTACCCAGTTGTCCAGCGAGGGAATCCTCAGGTCTCACACATAGGCCCCAGTTTCCATCGGTAAAACAGGTAAGGCTGAGTGACTCCTTTGTGGGGTGCAGTGAGAATTGGGGGAAGCCTAAGCATCTTTGTGCTGAGTGTGTGTCAGCTGCCTGCTGCTCCTGTGAGCACTGCCGTCATGGGAGCCTGGTGATGCACCCCGAAGATGCGTCCTTTGGTGAACTTGCAGCCAGTCGGGAGGGATGGACACAGAGATTACCTTGAAATGACATGCGATGGGTCAGTGGCACAGAAGGGTGTGGAGAATCTCAAGTGGGTCGGCAGCTGGCAGGGCCCAGGAGGTGGCTCAGGACGGTGTGA
>NW_007735452.1:28117-28650 GCF_000696425.1 Galeopterus variegatus | reverse complement strand
GGGAGCCTTAATGATTTTGGTATTCCTGTCCTCAGCTCACATAAAGCAGAGAGGCAGGACAGGGGGTGAAAAGTCCCCTGAGCTTATGGGGCCTTGAAGCACGGAGCTGGGATTTGGGGCCGGCTCCCCAATCCCTGAGGCCTTGTTCTTCAGGGCTCCACACACTTCCTCTGTACGTGGACATGGCTTCACGGTTTTAAATTGGGTCCCTTGAAGGACCATTTGACACCACAATAGCTGTGGGAGAGGAAACAGAGACCCAGAGAGCTCCCTGAGCAGAGCCTGGATGGGAAGCCCTGGTCCTGTGCCCCCAGCCCAGCCTCTCTCCCCTGTCCCAAGCTGCCCCTGTGGGCTGGTAGACTTGGGAAAAGGAGAGACTGTACCAGGTGCCCCCTTGGAGATCTCACCGGAGGCCATGGTAGGATTATTTGTGCAGCTATTTTATTTCTGAGTGTCTCCCCATCCTGCCGTTTCTGCCAGGGCAGGACCTGCTCGCCACATGCCCTGCGGTGCTGGTGCTGGTGGCGTTGGGA
>NW_007735452.1:25799-26163 GCF_000696425.1 Galeopterus variegatus | reverse complement strand
GGGAACCCTGGAGAGGGGCAGCTGTGTTGTGTGTGTGCTTCCCTGGAGAGGTTAAATTGTGGCATGGCTCACTCGATTGCAGGAGGCCTGGCTGTGCCTCCTTGGGTTTCAGGCTTTGATGAATGGGGAAGTGAGGTGGCCTGGAAATGTCATGTGGGAAGGCATGGACACCCTCAGAAAGAAGCATGTGGTTTTCTATCCTGTTACGGTGTCTTTGCCTCCAGATTTCTTAGGTCTGGTGTTGGTCAGCATTAGGGCTGCAATGTAGTTGTGGGGCCCGGAGATGGGGTTTTAGGTCTTGGGATTTTGCTGGTGTTAGGGATCTTATGGGTTAACTGTTCTAAGAATTCCCAGCCCATCCTTA
>NW_007735452.1:23303-24257 GCF_000696425.1 Galeopterus variegatus | reverse complement strand
GTGGCCCTCATCCTCATGTGGGGGTGGGAGAAGGGGCTGAGCTGCTGGTCCATCACCCTTCCTGCTTCCACTCAACCATATGCTGGGCCCAGCCACCTCTGACCCACAGCTGCAGAAACGAGCTCCTTTTGCAGATGGAAATGTGTTGATCATTTCATTTCTTAAGCAGGGAGCGTCCCTGGTTGCTTAGGGGACTGAATTATTTGGTTCAAAGAATATTCCAAAAGCCTTGACTATCACTGATATGGCATTTCTCACCACAGTAATTGGCAGTTTGCTGAGGGATGGATAAACTTTTACTCCTATCAGATTATGGTAGTGGGGGAAATGTATCCGTATTCCTTTTTTTCGATAATACAGCTTTGAATGGCAGGAGAGAATGCCACCAGCAATAACAAAGCACCTTCTCATTACAAAGATATAATGCCATCGTTGTTGGGGATATGAGGGCCGTAAACTCTCTGCGGCCTCTGTGGGGTATGCAGTGGGGGTAGTGGCTCAGCCTTACAGGAACTGAAACATGGCTGTGGCTTCTCCCACACTACTGCAGGGTTTGCGCCCTTCATTGCTGTGTGTGCATTTATTACTGCACGGGCTCCCTACACACAGTGCACACTCAGGCTTCTTGAGAGATTGTGAAACTCTGGTTAAGAACACAGGCAGCCTTTGGGCTTGGGTCAGACCTTGTCTGGCCTCTTGGTTACTGGGCGATGGCATGTGCTGCGTGCTTGCGCTCATGTCCACAGCCTGCAGGAGTAATAGAGGCGAGGGCTGGCTGCCTCCTGGAGCATGGGGCTGGTATGCAGCAGAGCTAAATGCCACGGCTGTTGATCTGCACCACTGGTGTCATCGTCACGGGCTCTACTCCAAGCCCCGGTGCCCCCTCTGCAGTGCTGTAGATGTGGAGTCCATCCTCCAGATGTGGGGACTGGGTCATTGGCTGGGGGCTCAGGC
>NW_007735452.1:19812-21456 GCF_000696425.1 Galeopterus variegatus | reverse complement strand
CAGAGACACCAGGCAGGGACAGTGTCTCTCCCCTCTCTCCATAGCTCCTTGTCAACAGTGCTGGGGCCTTGGCTGTCCTACTGCCTGTGCTGTGCCTGACTTCCTCCCCGGTCTGGGAGTTCGGAGCTGTGTGTGCGGAGCAGGCCGGGAGGGGCTGCCGCTTTGCTGAGTGCTGAGCGCTTGGCCGCTGGGCATCCCTGCTCCGCCCTGCCTTCTGTGTCCAGACCTCACCGTCTCCAAGGCCCCGAAGCCCTCACTCTCCAGATCCCACACGCTGCCCTGTTCTGCTCTGTGCAGCGTCTGTCTTTCCTACCAGCACGATGGCTGGCTGTGGGGCTGCTGTCCTTGTACCCCACCTGCAGCAGGGATGGCTCACCGACTGCTCCTGGCCAAGGGACCAGTTCGGGGCTGCTCAGGTCCACAGCAGCCCAGATCGGGGTGTCCGCTTTGGCCTCCCCAGGGGTGTACGTTTTATTTATGTGGTCTTTTCCTAGGAACAGACGCCTTGAACTTGTTAGGAAAGAGGAACGACTCACACATTTTTCGTAACCAAAAAAGAACCCTGGCCCTGCGAGCCTGGCGCTCTGCTGCCGTTGGAGTTTTTATTGCTTCCCTGCCCTGTCCCCCGCAAACTTGCACCCTCCGTGGTGTTGGGCAACACGATTAATCTCCCTGAGGCTCAGCTTCTTCACCTGAACGTGGGATGGGCAACCACAATCCGACAGGATGTTTTAGGGGTNGCGATGCCCCAGGTACGACCCCTTCCACTCTGCCCATGCCCAGATGCTGTTTCCTTAGAGGTGCATGTTGTTTAGGGTACTAAGTGTCATCTTGTGCCATTAGAGGTTGTACAGACCTCCAGTTAATGTTTTCGCAAACTGCAAACCCCATGTAGGCATGGAACACGTGAGTTAGGCGAGCTGGATCACACACGTGGGATGGTGTTGAGGAGGCACCCGGAGAGGCCTTTGTGCTCAGCACCTCCCTGGCCCCAGGGGAGTGCCCAGCCTCCCGCCTTGGGCTCTGACGGTCTTCCAGTGCCCAGGGCAAACACCTGGTCTTCTGGGGTACCTCTCTGCCATGGACAATATGAGACTCAGAGTTTACAACTTCTTCAGAAACCGTCTGTTAGATGTTTGTCCTGGGTGTCAGTAGATACCCAGTGGCTCAACTGATAAGCTTTAACCATTAACTTATATGTCTGGCGGTTAACCTTTATCTTCGGAGACTGCCTCTCCAGATGATGAGAACTCCAGCTACCCCTTTTTTGAGATGAGGGGGAGGGGCTTGACTGACTATCCCAGGGGGTGAAATGATTCACCTATTGTCACAGAGCTTCTAAGGTCCAGAATGCAGGAGCGTTGGGTTTTACAGTTCATATTTGGGTTGTTCCATGTGTTCTTTGGTGCTTGTGGTCTTCAGGCATCAGAAATGGCATTTGGGCCCGTGTGCCCACCTCTCTGATGCCTCTAGAACCCCTTGCACCTCTCATGAACTCCAGCTTCAGCTCTATGGCGGTTTCTCCATGACACCTCTCCCCATGCCTCTGGGTCCAAGGACCTCTGTCTGATTCTCTCCCATGAGGGGCACCCTGAGAATTCTCTGACCCCTCATTTCTCAGACCACGGCCCCTCCGCAAGGCTC
>NW_007735452.1:17550-18484 GCF_000696425.1 Galeopterus variegatus | reverse complement strand
AACCCTGGCCCTGCGAGCCTGGCGCTCTGCTGCCGTTGGAGTTTTTATTGCTTCCCTGCCCCGCCCCCCGCAAACTTGCACCCTCCGTGGTGTTGGGCAACACGATTAATCTCCCTGAGGCTCAGCTTCTTCACCTGAACGTGGGATGGGCAACCACAATCCGACAGGATGTTTTAGGGGTAAGGCGAAGCTTGTCTAAATGTCTAGCCCTGCGGCTGGCTTATGTCTGTGCTCAGAAGGAATAAAAATCGCCAACACTACTGACAGATTTGCAGCAGTTTGCTGAGCGCTTTAGACATATCTGTCACTCCTCACGTGACCCTCAGAGGGTCCTGTTCCTGCTGCATCTTGCTGGTGGCAGATCTGGGACTGGCAGTCACACCTTCCATCGGGGGACAGGGCAGTGGTCCTACCCCTGCCCATGCTGCCCACGCTGCCCACGCGGGCTCTGCCTCTCTCTGCCATCTCAGTGTGTGTTTACCCATGTCCCTCCTGCTCCCTCCCCACCCTTGCTCAAAGGTGGAGGTGGTTAATTTTTAAGCTGGCCAATTCAACAAGCATTCCTGAGGTTTGTGCTGGGCCCAGATGCAGCGTACTGTCCACAGGGAGCTTCTAGACCTGCAGCCCCCAGGACCAAGCGGAGAGTCCAGTTCCTCCAGACGATTGTGGTTCTCCACCCGTGTCTGCCAAGCATGTATGTGTTTTAATGTTTGACAGCTGTCTTCTTAAATTGTTTAAAAATTAATAGATGTTATTTTTAGAGCTGTTTTAGGTTCACAGCAAAATTGAGGGGAAAGTAAATAGAGCTCTCACACACCTACACGCAAACACACCCACGCACACACCCACACAGTCACAGCCTCCCCGCTGTCGCCGTCCCCCCCAAGTGGTGCATTTGTTACGATGATGAACCTACACCTCGTATTACCCAGAG
>NW_007735452.1:15040-16349 GCF_000696425.1 Galeopterus variegatus | reverse complement strand
GTGGGCTCTGGGTTCCCATCAAAGTCAGCAAGTCCTGTGTGGCCTTTTATATAAACACACACAGAGAGTTGTCCTTTGTACAGAAATTAATGTTTTTAAACCCAAAATAATCTGGGCCCTGAACAGGGGCATTGACTGTGGACTTTTGGAGCTTTCTTGGACTTGAAGGTGGCCAGCAGGATAAGCCACTGTGAACTCTGGAAGCATGTCAACTGAATGACTCCTGCTCTGGGTATCATGGTGTCGGGCACTGTCTCGGTAGGGCCTTGCAGGGTCCCAAGCCAGGAAGCCACTGTATTCACCATCTTAAACAGCGGGGAACTGAGATTTTTGAGGCTGGTGGTGACATGTGGCCAGACTGACAGGACCTTGTTAAGAGTGTAATTCTCACTTCATGATGACAGATTTGTTCTTTAGTGTGGCATATGTTTAAGCTCTATTGGTGTCGGATATACTAACTTTGCTTTCAAAAAAGGCCAAAAGGGAATTATAATATTCTTTTGAAATAACATTTGTTTTAAATAAATAGTACAATTAAAAGTCTTTCCTATTTTCTCTAAATTGTCAGTTTTCATTCTACATTGTGTGGTAGCAAGTAAAGCTCATGCCCAGGTCTCCCCACGTGCCTGAGTGAGTGGCNAGCGCCTCCGCGCTTCCCAAGCGGCGCACTAGCGCAGTGCGCCACCGGGCCGGCCCGAGTCCTCAGTTTACATTAGGGTTCACTCTTGGTGTTGTATCTTCTGTTGGTTTGGACGAATGAAAAAGTTCATTTATCCACCGGTATCATACAGAGTAGCTTCACTGCCCTAAAAATCCTGTCTCCACCCATTCAGCCCTCCTTCCCCCAGCCCCAGGCAACCACTGATCTTTCACTGTCTCTCCATAGTTTTGCCTTTTCCAGAATGTCATGCAGTTGGAATCACACAGAATGTAGCCTGTTCAGACCCTCTCAGCTTGGCTTCTTCACTTAGTAACACGCATTTAAGCTTTTTTCTCCATGTCTCTTCAGGGCTTGATCCACTCATTTCTTTTTAGCTGAATACTACTCCACCGTTGGGATGGATCACAGTTTATTTTTCTACTCGCCAGCTGGAGGGCATCTTGATTGTTCCATGTCTTACCTTTTGTTTTTTGGGGGATTTTTGCAAGTGGGTCCTGGTGTCAGAACCACCAAGCATCTTTAAATTCTGCTCTTCGGGGGGTGCTTTTATTCCTTTTCCTATGAGATGGGACCCCCTTGCCTGTCTCTTTTTGACCCATTTCAATTAGAAGGAAAATCACTTTGCAGACATCACCTAACTAAAGGCAT
>NW_007735452.1:12380-13469 GCF_000696425.1 Galeopterus variegatus | reverse complement strand
GTGGTTACACAGGAGGCAGGAGGCTGGCCGTGACAGCACACTGTAACCACAAGCGTATGTTGTGGTTTAAACTAAAACTTTTGAGATGCCCTTGGAAACCTCCTCAACTCCATCCCCGTGACTCTAGACGAGTCCTAACCTGAGGACGAGGCTCTCTCTGCAGATCCTCACTGCTTGAGCAGTAGTTCGAGCAAGCATTGGTTAAGGCTCACCATGTTCATGGGACGTTGATGGGTGTCTGCCTGCGGGGGGCAGGAAGGAGACGAGGTGCTGTGTGACCTCACACAGCCAGCCCCAATGACAAGGTAAGGGCACCTGGAGAATACGAGGCCCCTGAATTCCAAACAGATGCCACATTGGTGACAAGGCTAGTGTGTGTGTCAGCGCTTGCCCTGGTCGGGTCAGACATGGCAGGGCAGGTTCCTGGCCCTGGAGGTGCTGGTACAGCCCTGGGTGGAGCACAGAGACCAGGCTGGCGTGGGCACATTCATCTCGAATGTAAACAGAAGCAAACAGGAAAAATGCTTGC
This sequence comes from Galeopterus variegatus, assembly GCF_000696425.1. Lineage (NCBI taxonomy): Eukaryota > Metazoa > Chordata > Mammalia > Dermoptera > Cynocephalidae > Galeopterus > Galeopterus variegatus. The sequence goes on along the minus strand of NW_007735452.1, from coordinate 12,940 downwards.
AGAATATTTTCCTGCTGTGTGTGTGGATTCTTTCGTTCTTGAAACTCTGTGATAGGTGATGATTCCTTTTGCCTGGCCTCTATTTGGAAGAGAAGTACAGAATGGAAATGTCCACATGTAGCTATCAGACGCAGCTCCTAAAGCTCTACGGAGCCGTGAAAGGGGATACACAGCACACCCGGGTCTGCATTCTGACTGCCTGTGTGAGCCGCATGACCTTGGGCCCTCTGTATAGTAGGAATAAAAATCCTCCCCTGGAGGACTTCCAAGAACTGAGTTCACAGCTCTGCAAGCATGGGCCTGGTGGCTGCTGCAGGAGCCTTCCCACTTTTGAATATTTTGTTTAATTTGCATCATTTATCTTAAGTCTCATGGTAGATGTCTGCCGTCTCAGGTGCTGAAGCCGTTCTTTCTGCTGCCATGTGCTGATAGTTATTCTAACAGGCTGTTCCAGGAAAGGCTGCCTACCACTGCATCTGTCAACGTGCATTTTATGAGGGGTCTTCAAAAAAAATTGTGGAAGGATTCGTATGATCTTTTAATTCTATTTTTCTTTCTTT
>NW_007735452.1:9940-10850 GCF_000696425.1 Galeopterus variegatus | reverse complement strand
TGTTATCCCGTCACCCCTCTTTCTCCAGGCTCATTGGGACCCTCCTGGCTCCGTGGCTCCTGGTGCTCCTCCTGGGCCTCAGTCCCTCCTCCCTGACCCTGTGGCTCGCTCCCCACAGGTTGGAATCCCTCTGTCACTGTGTTCCCTCAGTGAGGGTGCTGGCCCCGCTCCTGCCTCCGCTTCCGGTCTCGCCTGAGACGGAAGGTGTGATCCATCAGGAAGCCAGGAGGATGCCCGTTCTCCTCCAGTGTTTTAGTCACCACGCACAGTGCTGCTTCTCTAAATTGCCTGCAGTATCCACCATGGTTGCTCTTCTGTGTTGATCTGTCTGCCCTGGCATCTAGCAACATGGTCACTGCAAAGCACATCTCAGAACTTTGCTGGCAGCTCAGTCTCTGAGCACAGGTTCCCAGCAGGATCACGCTCCCAAGGTCCTCTCTTCCCTGCCGATCAGGCTGGGAGAGGTGCTCGGAGCCCCACTGCTGGGATGTCACCGTCTCCAGCAAGCTAGGATACCCTGGTGGGCTTGAGAGACAGACGTGTGCAGGCCTCGTCCTTGGCTGGCTCTGTGGCTATGGCCCCCACCCCCACCATGCTTCCAGACACCCCGCTTTGCCCTGTGGCAGCCCCCCACCAGATGCTATCCCGTTGTGTTGTTGGCACTTGCGTCCATGGGCAGCAGCCTTGCTGGGTCACAGCCCCTGGCACAGGAGGAGCCCCAAGTTTGCGAGCACGACCTTCACTGGCTTGCACGTCGGGGTGTCTGCGGTGGTCTCTGTGTGTGCATCTTTGTGCCTCCTGCTATGCAGCTGCCCCATGTTCCACATGGAGGAGAGGGTTTCTAATCAGTGCTGGCTTTATCTTCGTGTGGCTGCTTCTGGGGGATAGGTTTTATTCCAAAAACCCCGTT
>NW_007735452.1:6736-8470 GCF_000696425.1 Galeopterus variegatus | reverse complement strand
GGACATTCAGAGTTAACTAGTTGGCCATATGCAGCCTAAGGCTTAATTAAATTTTTTTTTTAAGATTTGATGATAAGTTGTGAACTATGAAGGTTTCTCATTTCTTTCTTTCTTGTCAGCCCTCCCTAGACCAAAGGACAAAGAGTTTGGTGAAAACCAAATTATTTATTGTATTGTTTTTAGACACTTTTGACAAAATGTCTTGGAGGGAAATTTCCTTCAGCACTCCCCTTTGTGGAATTTACCATTTCTTCCTTGAATAAATGTTTATGGTTGTGCTTTTTCTTCCTCATTAAACTGAGTTCCTAAGGAAGACAACTCCTCTTCGAGTCCCCGAGGTGTGGTGTCCCATACGTCATTCTACCATGTGTGAGTGAGTGAGTGAGTGAACGAGTGCCTAGGAGGCTGGGACCACTGACCCAAGAAGAGTTTGGGGAAGTGACCAGTTATTTGTGCGGTTCCTTTTCTTGACTGGTGACCACTGCACACAGACAGAAGGAGGCCCGCAATGCATCTGGAAAGGTGAGGTCCCGTAGTCACCTCCCAGGTGCATGCTTTCTCTGCATTATTAGCACTGGTCATTGGAAATCGAGGACTTGATCTGGGGGGCCTGTTGCTGGTGAAGATGGAGATCTCAGATGCCGTGTGGCCTCCGCAGAAGCAGGAGTGGGTGACGGCAGCTCATGTTATCTGTGCAGCGCTTTGCTCCCTGCGAGCTCCTTGACGTCCTCTTGAGCTGCCTGGGTGGGCCTCCACCCCACAGGCGCAGGACACTCTCCTGCTCCCCCGCTCTCAGCATGAGGCCGGCATGTTCAAAGTAATGCTTGTCTGCTCTGCCATACGTGCCCTGCCCACCACTCATTTTAAAAGCNCATGGGTGTTCTAAAGGTAAACCTGTTAGGACCAGTGCACCGGCCAGGTGAGTCAGAGACAGGGCTTGAGCGTGGTTCAGGTTTTTAGTTTGGGAGACTGGGTAGATAGTAATGTCATTAGCAGGATTTTGTGAACCAGGTGGAAGGCTAGCTTCACAGAGCGTGATCTAGTTCAGATTTCGTGGAATATGTTTATGTGGACATTCAGAGTTAACTAGTTGGCCATATGCAGCCTAAGGCTTAATTAAATTTTTTTTTTNAAAAAAAACAAAAAAACAAGAAGGAGGGTGTTACAAAAGTCACAGGTGCGCTGGGGGCCATAATCATTTCTAGGTTCTTAAAGATGAAACAGAAGCACACACTTGGTTTGTACTGGGACTTTGGCACAGCCAGTGTTCTCCTAACCTGGTTCACCCTGAACACAGGAGTGGTTCATTTAGGCCTCGTCCCACTGAAGTGTTATAGCTGTCCCCCACCCGCCCCGCAAAGCCTGGGGAGGATGGTCACACACCTCTCTCCTGGTTTGCAAAGGTGTCCTCGCCAACACACTGCTTCTTTTAAAGAATCCATGTGCTTGCGTATGGGTTATAACTAGGGAGATTTAGAAAATTAACTTATTTAAAGCATTAAGAGGGATGATGCACGTGCGTGAGTAGCCCCACAACAATGCAGAGAGTGAGATGAGGCAGGAGAGGGCTGGTGGGGCAGGGTCCATCTTATGTGTGCATCTCCTGAAGCGGGAGCCTTTCCAGTGGGTTTTGAAGCGTGGGCACCCCTGCCCCGGTAGCAGGTGAGCAGGTGGCTTTCCAGGCAGGGGAGCAGCCTGAGCTCCCACCACAGATGGACGGGGAGGTGGGGTCAT
>NW_007735452.1:4535-5384 GCF_000696425.1 Galeopterus variegatus | reverse complement strand
ACAGGGTGGTCGGTTCTGGCACACATAATTAAGATCCCTATTCAGTAGTCCCATGTAAGTCTTTTTTTCCTTTATGGTAACGTGAATAAACCGAAGTAAAACGTGTTCTTTAACTTGCTCAGACACCAGTGGAGTCATTTCAAATGTTTATCGTGTCAAGCTCATCATCCAAACCTGACCCTCCAGGAGCCTGTAGGATTGCTCCAGGAAATGGCCGTAACCAGTGGGGACATGTGGGTGTCACCGTGGTCACAGGCCACCTGTGTAGAATGCGACCCTTGGGTTGAACCTCCCACCCTGGCCTGCTGTCCTGGGCCCCAGTGCCTCCCCACCCTCCTCCAGGTGAACAGAGAGAGCGAGGGAGATGTCCACCCTTACCCTTTAAATATTATTGCAAATCAGTCCTGTTACCACAGCCAGAAACTTGTCAGAAAGTTGTCTTGGGAAATGCCAACTTCGGACAATACTGCAGAATTTGCATGTCAGAAGAGATGAGCAAAAATCCTTCTGGCCTATTGTGATAGTCTTAAGTCATCAGGCTGTCGTCTTAGGAAGGACAGGGGTCCCCTGACCCTACTAGTATAAAATATATACTAGTAGTGTATATTTTATGTACTTAACTTGATCCAGAGGTTTTGCTGTGACCTTGAGGCCCACAGCCACCCTACGAGGTAATATTATTCCCATTTCACAGATGAGGAAAGTTGAGTTCACAGAGGGCAAGCTCTGTGAGTGAATCAGAGCCAGCAGGAGAAGCAGAGCGTGTCTCATAATGTCATCTCCTGGTGCAGAGTGGAGTTTTCCTGTTCCATCCAGTGACTCTAGGGGACTTGAAACCATACATATACG
>NW_007735452.1:2362-3032 GCF_000696425.1 Galeopterus variegatus | reverse complement strand
TTGTTGCTGCCATTTGCATTTTTCAGTGCTACTTTAGAGTCACCTCCCTCCACTTCCCTGTTGGATGGCACCGAAGGATGCCTTTCCAGTGCCCGACACTCTTGGCTGGGCATGCCCGGGGCTGCACATCGCCAGCACACCTAACAAATCACCTCAGATTTGAGCTGAATCCAGCGACAGGTCTCTGTGATGGCCTGTGAGCTGGCCGGCGGTCCTGGCTTCCCAAGGTGCTGGCTAGGGGATAGGATGGCCAGAAGGTCCCAAACGCCCTCACGCCCATTTGAGACAGCTGGTGCTGGCTGTCGGGGCGTGCGTGCCCCCTGCAGGCCCCTCCGCGTGGCTGCTCTGGCTTCCCTTCAGCATGATGGTGGGACCGAGAAGGGGTATCCGTGAGGCAGAGGTGGCACTACAGCTCCCTGAGGCACAGCTTCAGAGTCCTGCCATGTTCCACAGGTCATAACAGGTCACAGGGCAAGCCCAGAACGAGCCCAGGCTCAAGAGGAGGGGGGCAGACTGCCTCTCAATGGGAGCATGGCAGAGTCACTTTGTGCAAGATCCTGTGAGATGCCACCATCTTCTAAAACACAACCTGCTGAACTCAGGGAAGCTTTGGAAATAGGGGCCAGGGATGTTCCTGTAGAAGCAAATGTCACTCTCTTCTAACTAATTA
>NW_007735452.1:0-888 GCF_000696425.1 Galeopterus variegatus | reverse complement strand
AGTGAATCCTGTTCGGGATAGGCGCACAACTCCTAGGAGAGCCCAGACTGAGGACCGAGAAAGCGTGAGATTTCCCTTTTCTTCTTTAAAACTCCACCTCAGGCATCATCTTCACTAAGCTGCTTGTTAGCTTTAAGGAAAAATGTAATGACGTGATTCCAGGCATTTTCCATCTCCCTTTTCTGCTCCATGTTTGCTGGCGCACACAGGCTGAGGTTTAATTGCGTTTGCGCGTGTTTTCTCATGGGGATTAGAGCTGGCTAAATTGGCCTTTAACGCTTAGCGGGATAACAGAGCTTCCTGAGGAATGTGAACCTAATTAGGGATTCCAGGGTCAAGCCTGACAAAGGGGACACAGAAGCAAAGTTAGGGAGAGCTCTCGAAGGGAGCAAAGGAAGTTAATGAAGTCTCGAATGTCTGCACTTTGTGCCACCGCCCTTTGTATAGATGCGCTGCTGTTTGCAGGCTGCCGTGAAAGCCTGACCCTGGGTCGCTCTCTAACCCTCCACGGACCAGAGCCCCCACCCTGAAGAGCATATTAGGAGCAGCCCAGAACGATGGAACACTCCACCTTTGCCACATCGGCAGCCCCGCTGGGCCCCATCTGGAGGACCTGGCTCCTGCTGGTGTTCTGAGAACATTCTGCGTTGCCTTACATCACCGCTGGTCCTTTGATTGTTGGTGTTAGGGGCTGAATTGTATCCCTCCAAATTCCTATGTTTAAGCCCGAACCCCCAGCACCCCAGGATGTGACTGTATTTGGAGACTGGGTCTTTAAGGTGGTGAGTAAGGTGAAATAGGGTCATTAGCATGGGCCCTAACCCAGGAGGACTGGTGTCCTTGTAAGAAGAGATTAGGACACAGACAGACAGAGATGACTATGTGAGG
>NW_007735451.1:74128-77988 GCF_000696425.1 Galeopterus variegatus | reverse complement strand
GGAAGTCCAAAGTCCAGAGAATACATCTGGAGAGGGCCTTGTTGATGGGTGGTGACAGCAAAGCAGGGTGTCACGTGGCAGATGGCTGAGTAGAGAAAAGCAGAGCTCTCCAATTTTTAACTTCCTCATTTTAAAAGTAGGCATAATAACTTTTTCTTAGTGTTGTGTTTTTTGTTTTGTTTTTTTTAAAGATGACCGGTAAGGGGATCTTAACCCTTGACTTGGTGTTGTCAGCACCATGCTCTCCCGAGTGCGCCATGGGCCGGCCCTGTGTGGTGTTTTAATATTAAGGAAATAACCTGCTTAGCTCAGTGCCTGTCTCATAATCAATATTAAATGAATGGAGAAAATTAAAATTAACAGTAATGTATAGGAACTTTTGCCATGTTTGTTTAAATAAGAGAGCAGATCCAAAAAAAAGATACAGACGATAGGCCAAGTATTTGGATCGTGTACTAAGTTAGCATTTGGAAATTGGCTATAGAACTTCTTCCCTTGATAAGTAATATTCTTCTGTAAACTATCTGTAAAATTTGTTAGAGTTAGGAATGAATGCACTTTCTTGTATTATGTGGTTGCTAATCTGTTGACAGGATAGTAGCAAATACGCAATACCACGCTGCTTCCTCATTGAGGAATGTCAATTTCAATAATTCAGTAGACAATGTGATATTAGACAATAGATGCATTTAACCATAAAGAAATTCTAATATATTGGTATGTAAATATAAATATCAGAATATCAATACAGCACTAGCATTTTAAATAAAATTGTACCTTCACTCTAGTGACACATTTATGAGGATACTTATAACAGTTTGTGAAAAAAATGGAAATCATTCCATGAACTTTTGGAAGACCCCTCGTATTTGTAGTTATTTGATCCTACCTCCTGCACTAAATAACTGTGTGATATTGAAAATTCACTAACATTTTTAATAGTCATAGCTCATTTATAAAGTGAGATAATTTGAGTAATTTATTTCTTTTTTTTTTTTTTTCCTTTTTGTCTTTTTCTGTGTCCGGCAATGGATCACAACCCTCAGTGTCGCACCTGTACCGGACCGGGACCGGCAACGTGATCGCAACCCTCGGTGTTGCTCCCGCACCTCGCTCAGCCAGTGAGCGGGAACCGGTCTGTATGTGGGATCCAAACCCTCAGCGGGAGAGCCACCGCGCTCCCAAGCGGCGCACTGTAGCAGTGCACCACCGGGCCGGCCCTTGAGTAATTGATTTCTAATTCCATTAATCTCTAAATTTGGTAAAGACAGAACTTCAGAATCTGTGTGTCTGTGTGTGTGTATATGAACACGTACGAATACCTTCATAGGTGTGCACACGCAGACATGCACGTGTATATGTTAATTTGGCATAATTTATGGAGGAGGCAGTTTTATCATATTCGTAAACAGAGTACTCAAATATTTCATGGATGTATTAAATGACTTTACGACATATATTGAAAAGAGCCCTGTGCTTTTGGCATGATGCTTTTTGAAGATTAAATGCAGCAAAGGGTATAAAGCATGTCTTATGTCTGGCACTCGTGGTAGATGCTCTCCAAAGAGACCCCGAGACTCAGAAAAGCCACAGCTCTTCAACGTGAGTCTGAGAGCTTTAGATGCACACTCACCAGGAGGACGATGTGACGGGGACTGAGGAAAAGCTAGACAGGAGGCAGGGAACAGTAGGAGCAGGGACTTGGTGTGGAGGTGTCCACTCGCTGCCCACACCACAGACAGGCGGCCATCCCACAAGCCTAGATATGAAAAGATGTCCCCTGCTCAGGGTGTAGGAGACACAGACATCTGTGTCCGGGTGAGAGCACAAAAGGAAATCCTAACCCCCTGACTAGTGTGACAATAAACAGAGCAATATGGGCCTACGTCGGATGACCCCCATGAAGTGGGGCCGTGAAGGACGAGCAAGTGTTCTATCAGAGATGCGACGGGGACATTCCAGGAGGGGAAGACGAGTCAAGGAAATGTGCAAGAAGAAGTAAAGACACAAAGACCCCTGCAGTGTCTTCACCAGGAGCAAGTGCAGGACAGCCCCGGGGGTAATCTAAGCCATGCTCCGTCACAGAATGTGAAACCTTGAATCCTAGGATTCTGAAATTAATAAGCATTAGACCAATAATTGAAGACACATTTAAATATATGAGTTACATAAGTGAATATATAATGTGGAAGTTAATCCAGTTGTATTGCGGGAATGGATCAGACATGAAGAAGTGTCCAAATATGAGTTGTTGGTAGTAGTTCATGCAAGATGAAGCAAAACCCTGCAAAGGGATAGGAGAGGGGCTGGAAAATGAAAGAGGTAGAGGATGCAGGAACTGGAAAAGAGTGCACGCGACAGCTGAAAAGAAGAAGAAAGACTGCACTGGGGTACTTGGATATTTAAAACTGTTGAAAAATTAGAACAAAAAATTTAGAGCTAAATAACTATTAGTAATGTGGTTAAGCATTTCTGTATTTTTTTTATTTTTCTTCATTAAACAAACAACATTATTCTTTTTCTCATTTTCCCTCATGCTCTTTCTTAACTTGAAAGATCCTATTGGTTCTTATACCAGACAGTTTTAATCGTTTCATGAATTGGCAAGTTCTCTGCTAATGCATGATGAACATGATTCATCTTTAACCCCCAATTCAAATAATATCAGGAGATAATGTTACTAATGGTGCATGATGCTTTTAGCTTTTATTTCAGTATTAAGCCAGTGACACTTCATTGATCTTTAAAGGAGTTTGATTTGCCTGTTACGTAGCTCACAGGATCACCTCGCCTCCAGTTTCCTGAGATGCCCAAAGCATTTTGCATACTCCTCTCTGTCTAGCATATTTTTTCATGTTTCTCCATTAAACAAAACTACATTTGAAAACAACTTAAGAGAGGTGTTGTCAGGTGTTTACAATTTTCAGGAGGCTTTATGTTTGAAATATCTCCTTATAAAAGTATGTTTTACATAAAGAAAGTACAGGCTTTGGAATCAGACTCAGAATTCAAACTAATTTCTGTCCCTCACTCTCTGTGGCTTGGGCAAGTCGCCTAAACCCATCAAGATTTTGGTTTTTTACATAGGAATTTTGATAAAGATAAGGTTTACGTCTATTACTGTATCTGATCACTGAATGTAAACTTTTCATATTAGTATTTTATTGATGGAGATATGACTAAAGATTAGCATCCTTAGTATTTAAAAAGCTCACAAAATAGGATAAGAAAAACACCAAGACATCAGTAAGTAAATAGACAAAGTCTATAAAGAGATTATTCAATTAGTAGTTTTTTAATTACTGTGTGTGTAAAATACTTAACATCACTAGTCAACATGTAAAAAAGCGAAACCACAGTGATAAGTTATCTTACATTCACTAGTGTACGCAAATTTTAAATTAATAATAATAAATAGGACTAGTAAAGATGTGAAATTTTATTCTATGCCAACCCTGACCCACATTATTCATAATTTTACTTACTTTTAATCAATGTATAGTGTTTCATATCCTGCTTTTTTCTTAAATTATTTGAAAATAATCTTTATTATTTCTGTTGGCTGCAAAGCATTCTATACAATTAGTTTGTCCCAAGTTCCTTAATTTTTTTTTTATTTATGAAAATATAGATGTTCCCAGTTTCAGCTGACTATGAGTAGTGGTGAAGTGGGACAATAAACATATTCATGCACTTATCTATTTCCTCCAGGGAGGAGGTGACAAGCAATGGAAGTTATTTGTACAGAAAATAAAATTTCGGGCCAGCCCGGTGGCTCACTGCTACAGTGCGCTGCTTTGGAGCGCGGAGGCGCTCCCGCCGAGGGTTCGGATCCCACATACAGACCGGTTCCCGCTCAC